>NC_048595.1:61023286-61281365 GCF_003668045.3 Cricetulus griseus
AGCCCCACCAGCACCAAGCACATGGATGGCCTCTGGGGCACTGGGGCACTCTCCCTGCTCCTGACGCACCAAGGCTAAGGCCTTATGCTGGTCTCTCTCTGTTCTTTCTCTCTCCTCTCTTTGTCACAGGACAAGCCCATGTGTCTCCTTACTTCTCATTGTACCCCACATCTGTGCATTGTTTTACCCTTTAGTCCTCATTGTCAGTTTTCTTTACTATGAATTATTCTACACCCCCTCCCCTTCGATTGGAAACATGCAGCCAGAGGTTAAGAGGCGAGAGAGAAAGCTAGGCTAGCATAGTTCTTCCCGAGTATGCATTAAGCCCTGGGGTCCCCTCTTGCATCTCAAAAACTAAGTGTGGCCGTGCCTATTTGTGATCCTAGTACATGAAAGGAGGAAGCAAGACCTTCCTCAGCTAGCAGGCTTGGACTGAGTGTGGGACACCGGAAACATTGTTTGAAAAACAAATGAAAGAAAGGGAAGGAAAGGGGCAAGGAGGGAAGATGTGAGAAAAGAAAATAAATTTGCAAGGTATATCTCCTCCCGTACCCAGAGGATTAGGATTCAGGCACAAGTTGGAAAGAGGAATACAATGTTTAAAAGCACTGATGTTTCTGATGGGACAGATATACTCACAAACCCAGCTCCACTGTTCAGTGACTATGGGACCTCTGCAAGAAGCTTAACTCCTCAAGCCTTCCCGACTTAAAACTGAACCACTAACACCCGTGGCATTCTTGTGAGCACTTCAGCCCTTAACAAAGGGTCCAGGATAGGTGATGTGCCAATAAGACTCTTTCTTAGAGGAACTACTATGTTAATAATATCACTATTGTTGAGCTGGCCATTGGGGTTCATATCTGTAATCCCAGCACTTAGGAGGCTAAGGCAGGAGGATTGCTATGAGTTGGGGCCAGCTAGACTAAGAGCATGATCATGTCGCAAAACGAAACAGAACAAAGCAAACAAAACAGAAAAAAAAATATTATTGCTGAAGGAGTGCAGGATGGACAGCCATTGTAATTCCCAAAGGTTCCATCCAAGTAATACTGCCAAATAGTTTAAAGGCACATACTTTAGGAGACACTTGCAGACACCTCCCCACACTGGGTCCAGAGGGAGTGGAGGAATGTACTGGACAATGAGGACATCCTGTCCGAACACACAATTTAGCAACTAGTCAAAGTAAACAGAGGTCACATGACCAAGAGAAAGCCAGCCACGCCAGCATACCCAAGCAAGAGTCACCACAGGCCCTAGGTGTTAGAGAGATAGAAATTCCAGGAGCGAGGGGCCCTGACAGTGTGTGTCCTAGACTGTGATGGCAGGCCCTCCCTACCTCGGTCCTGTGTTTAGCTGTCAGCCCATACAATCTCATGCTAGAAACTCTTAGCACCCCCTTCTTCCGTATTCCCCAAACCCAAATCTAGCAATCCAACTTCCTGGCCATTATCTCACAATAAAGTTGGTACTGTTATCGTTAGCTACCTTCTAAAGAGGAGGATTTCCACCTTAACTGACCCTGGGGTTTTTTTGTTTTTTTAGTACTTGGTAACGTCACCTTTACTCCTACAAAGTGAGATGGATGTTATAGAAGGTAAAACCTGCCATCATTTATGGGTAATAAAACCATGCCCGTAAACTTCTGACACGTCCCTTAAGATGTTAGGGCTCAGTAGTTTCAACGATCACAAAAGAAACATCACCTACTTAAAACAGGGCTCTTGTCATGTCATGGTACTACAGCACTTGGCTCTGGGAAGGGCTTCAGAGAGCTCTCCCATCCCTGTTGTTTCCAAAGTGAGGCACCAAGGCCCAGAGAATTTACGCTTCTAGCCTTATGCTTGCTAAGACAGACAGGGCTAGGGCTGAAGAGATGGCTCAGAGGTTAAGAGCACTGGCTGCTCTTCCAGAGATCCTGAGTTCAAATCCCAGAAACCACACAATGACTCACAACCATCTATAATGAGATTTGGTGGCCTATCCTAGAGTGCAGACAAACATGCAGGGAGAACACTGTTAACATAATAAATAAATCTTCAAAAAAAAAAAAAAAAAGATAGGCAGGGCTTAGCCTGCTCCCTAGCCATTCAAGATTCTAAAAGTGAAATGGACTATGAAATGAGGGCTGGCTGTAGGTTTTGTAGAAGGGACTCAAAAACTCACATGTACGGCTGCAGAGGTGGCTCAGTGGTTACTGGGTTCAATTCCCACCACCCACATGGCAGCTCACAACTGTCTTCAGTTCCAGGGAGTCTGACACCTCCACACCAATGCACATAAAATAGTTAAATAAACTTTTTAAAAAGTGCACATGTAAGGGGTTATTTGGGAAGTATAGACAGCTCAACTGCATTGTCAGATCATGAAACTCAGTGTACAATGAGCTCTTTGCTAGCTGAGCTCACTCATGCAGTAATTTGCTTGGTGAGTTACATTGCTAACTTGATGAATGTGTTCTGTCACCAACTTGATGAGTGTATTACATTGGTAACATCTACCAAAAGTCTTTAGCACAATCTTACCTGTCATTCCGAAAGATCTTTGGTAAATACCTCCTGGGAAACCACATGGCCAAAGCACACATGAGAACCCAAAGGATGGCAAGTTCATCAAGCATCTGACCCAGGAAACTGAGAGTTGCATGGAAGTAGACAGATCCAATTCCTAGAAACAATCACAACAAACAAACAAAAAAGTTAATGCAGAACAGACTCACACAGGCCCACTGCTTCAGATAGCCCTGGATAGCCCTTCTCTAGGTGCTATCAGACTCACCAGATCACTCTAACAAGAGAGACAGAGAGAGAGAGACAGAAAGAGAGAGACACACACAGAGAGAGAGAGAGAGACAGAGAGAGAGAGAGACAGAGAGAGAGAGAGAGAGAGAGAGAGACCTGGAGGCTAGAAAGAGGGTTTCAAGTTGGGCTCAAATGTCATCAAAGAATTCCATGGCCAAGCACACTCTGTCTCCATCCTCTGAACATTCACGATAACAGGCAGTAAATAAAAGTCAACACTATCTCCCTGTTAAGAGTTCCCAAACTGCCAGAGAGGAAATGGAAATCACATAGTATTTCACAGAACAATGAGGGACCAACCATCTAAATATTTTTCTTTCTTTAAGTCCTTTGGAACCAAATCTCATCAGGCTTCAATTGTTTCAGAGGTTCTTCAGAAGTTCTCAGAAAACCACGCTGGCACACCACCAGTGGCTGCCCACAGACCCTTAGTGCTAGTCTGTGATAGTTACAGGCAGCCTTGTTATCAAACCGACACTCAAGAGTCCTTTTGGCATCAGGGGAGCAATGGCTAAGACGTCAGAGTGGCTTTGGTTTATAAAACATTATGTTCAAAGGGGACAGGAAACGTTCGGGGTCCCACTTCCTCCCTTTCAATCCCGGTTCCCACATGACTTCACTTACCCACTACAACTAGGAGAGTCCATATTAAGTAGATGCCGCTGTTGAAACACGTTGCATACTGGCGGAACAAGCACATGCAGATGGGTGGTAAAATGAAAAACAAGATGTTGCTGATCTGGAAGGGAGAGCAACATGAAAAGATGAGTATTAAATGAAAGCATGAAGAATGCTTGTTCCAAGTGTGTCCTTTGCAAACCGGGGTGAATGTGGCCATGCACTTTTCGAAATCTCTTCACTTTTTAAATTATCACAGTGGGGGTAAAACATAGAACATCTTTTTTTTTTTTGGTTTTTCGAGACAGGGTTTCTCTGTGTAGCTTTGGAGCCTATCCTGGCACTTGCTTGGAGACTAACTAGGCTGGCCTCGAACTCACAGAAATCCGCCTGCCTCTGCCTCCCAGTGCTGGGATTAACAGCGTGCACTATCAACGCCCAGCTAAATCATAGAACATCTTAAGGTCTATGTAAGGGGGCTCCTGCTATGTCTTTTGATCATAGGAGCAAATGTAAACATCAGCTTCAAGGCTAGAGGTGTAGCTCAGTGGTAGAGCCCTGGTCTCGCATCAAAGCCATGGGTCAATTCACATTATCTGGCAGGAGAAGAACTTGGAATACTTTGCTCTATGAAATATTCCAAAATTCCTCGTTTGACTCAAAGAGCTGATAACTCTTGCTTTCTGCACGAGGACAGCTCTCTTTCTATGGTGCCTCTTAGTTACACTGTCATTCTCTCATCCTTATCAAAACCTATTTTTAGAAGAAAAATCAAGTTTGTATGCTTCTCCCCAGCAATAAGACTGTTTGGCTGGGCATAATGATACCAGAACTCAAACTGAGGCAGGAGGATCAGGAGTTCAAGGATAGATTCAGCCACTGATAATGAGCCTCTGTGACATGAAACTCTGCCCCCCATCACACCACCTCCCACCCTGTCCCCTACCTGTACCTCCCCCCAGACAAGAAAGAAAATTTCATTTTAACTTGCAAATTTTATTTGAACTTTAACCTATTGTGTCTCCCAGGAAGCACTCAACTTCTTAAAAAAATTAATAATGCTTTAGCTAATGTAATATTGTAATCACTATTAAAATATCATTAGCTTGTAGTCATATCCTAATTCCTTGGGAAGCTGAGGCTGGAGGACTGTAAATTTAATTAGCTGAATTTATGGAAACAATGGATGGATGGATAGATAGATAGATAGATAGATAGATAGATAGATAGATAGACAGACAGACAGACTGACTGACTGACTGACTGACTGACTGACTGACCGGGGAATAGAGAGATGCCTTAGCAATTAAGAGCATAGGCTGGTTTTCCAGACCTGGGTTTGATTCCCAGAACCCATGTGGTAGTTGACAACCCTCACTCCAGTTCTAGGGAATCTGATGCCCTCTCCTGGCCTCCAGGAGCAATGCATGCATGTGTGCACAGACAGACATGTAGGCAAAAACACGCATACATATTAAATAAAAATTAATAAATCTTAATAAAAAAACAATAAAAGAAAAAAATCAGTAAAAATAGTGGTGAAATATTGTACATTCTTTGGTTCATACCAAGGCTTTTAAACCCAGTGTAAATTTCACACACATAGCAAGTCTCAGTTTGGGACAGTCACATCTCCTGTGTTCAGAAGACATACTGTTAAAACGCAGTTCTACAACCTCACTCTAAGTTTTAAGAGCTGGAAATATATCTCAGCTAGTAAGATCCTTGTCTAGCATTTATGAGGTCCTGTCTTCAATCAACAGAATCACCATTCCTCACTCCTACTCCCCTGCTCAAAAAAAAAAAAAAAAAAAAAAAAAAAAAAAAAAAAAAAAGGAGGAAGAAGGGGGAAAGAAAAGGGAGAAAGGCAGCAGCTGAGAGACAATGCCCTCACCAAAAAACAATCGCTGCCATGCGCATGCGTCTCTAGTCTGCAGAACCATGAGAGCCTTCTGATATTATAAACAAATGGGTTTAAAATATTTCTTATAGAAGCAGGACTAGATTTGGCATTGATGACTTGGTAATTCTACATTCAATAGCAAGTTTTTGAGGCTTTTCGCTTTTGTTTTACACTCCTACCAACAGTATACAAGGGTTCTAATCCTCGCTGAAACACATCATACTAATTAAGAAAATGCACTACAGATTTGCCTACACTGCAAGCCAATCTCATGGAGATATTTTCTCAATTGTGAGTCCCACTTCCCAGACGACTCTAGCTTTTTTCAAGTTGACTAGCATAGTAAGTAAAGATGAAAACTCACAAACAGGGTTAAGAAGGTTTCCAAAAGAAAGGTATGACCACCCTGTTGGCTAATCTAGAAAGGTGACTTAGACGATGGATGACTCAAAGGAACCGTGTGGGCACCTGAAGTCCAATGAAGACAGAAGGACATCAGGGCTTTTCCTCAAACCTCAGAAGCCACACTGGCAATGTCCCAATAAATGTGTCACAGCAGGGACTGGGGAGATGGCTTAGTCAGTGAAGTGCTTGCCACACACGCATGTTGACTTAAGTCTGGATACCCAGCACTCCAGCACCCATGTAAAAAGCTGGATTTGATGCTGTCATGCAAGTGCTGGGGAGGCAGAGACAGGGACTTTTCAGGCTCACTTGCCAGCAAGTCTAGCCAAATCTGTGAGCTCCAGATTCCACAAGAGACCACATCACAAACTAATAAAGTAGAAAGAGATTAAGGACAGCAACCAACTTCAAACTCTGGCCTCCCCACACGAGTATACACATGTATGCATATGTCACACACACACATACAGCAAGAAAAAAAAAAGTGTTAGCAAAGTCCAGAACTTAGGCACCCCTTGGAGATGATACAGTTTTTGGAAAGAAAGAAAGAATGTGAAAGAAATAAGCAAATAAAAAAATTGAGAGAACCGAATCTTTATGTGTGATTGATAACATTGAACGAAATTGAATAAATGTTCTCAGAGGTCCCAGGCTTGGAAATAGAATCAATTCTCATTTATAAGAAGTAAGCAAGCTGGCCGGGAGTTGGTGGCTCATGCCTTTAATCCCAGCACTAGGGTGGCAGAGGCAGGTGGATCTCTGTGAGTTCGAGGCCAACCTGGTCTCCAGAGCGAGTGCTAGGATAGGCGCCAAAGCTACACAGAGAAACCCTGTCTCGAAAAACCAAAAAGAAAAAAGAAAAAAGAAAAAGGTAAGCTGGCCAGTGGTAGCCCCACACCTTTGATCCCAGCACTCAGGAGGCAGAGCAGGCAGATCTTTGTTGAGTTTGAGGCCAGCCTGGTCTACAGAGGAAGTTCTGGGACAGTCAGAGATACACAGAGAAACCCTGTCTCAAAAAAAAAGGAGAGAGGGGAGGAAGGGAGGAAGGAAAGAAGGAAGGAAGGGAGGAAGGAAGGAAGGAAGGAAGGAAGGAAGGAAGGAAGGAAGGGAGGGAGGGAGGGAGGGAAGGATGGAGAGAGAGAGAGAGAGAGAGAGAGAGGGAGTCATGGGAGAGATGGCTCAGTGCTCAGTGGTTAAGAGCGCTGGGCTATTCCAGAAGACCTGGAGTTCAATTCCCAGATGACTGCTCACAGCAATCTGGAACTCCAGATCCAAGATCTTTAACACCCTTCTGACTTCCAGGAGCACAAGGCATGCATGTGATACATAGATATAAGGCAGGCAAAATACCCATACACATAATTTCTTAATTGTATAAAGAATAACTTTAAAAAATGATGTTTAAAGAGAAAAAGAAGTCAGGGTAGGGCTATAGTCCAGTGGCACAGCATTAGCCTAGCACGCATGAGACCCTGGGTTCAATCCCCAGTACCCGGGAAAAAAAAAGACTAAGGTGGAATGGGGCTTACCTTACCTACTGCATACATACCAATTTCTGTTCATGCTATGAACACAGCTTCTCACTTCTAGTGAAAACATTTAAAGACCTGGGGCTGGCTGGAGAGATGGCTCAGAGGTTAAGATCACTGGCTCCTCTTCCAGAGGTCTTGAGTTCAGTTCCCAGCAACTACATAATGGTTCACAACCATCTCTAGTGGGATCTGATGCCCTCTTCTGACATAAAGGTGCACATGCAGATATATATTAAAATTTTCAAAAAGACCCTTCGACCCTTGCTTTCAGGGGATATGGAGACCCAGAAGGCTCCTCCCACCGCCATTTCCAGGGTTCACCTCCAACTGGGCCATTCACATGGGAACGTCCACTTTTTCCTTCACTAAGAAGACTGAAGGCCATCACTCTGTGCTCACATGCCCCATCACATGATTTAAACTTGAGTTTCATATGGTGGGGAGGACAGGAGATGAAATGGAAGAAGGTGTAGAAGGAACAGAGAGAGAGGGAATAGAAAAAATGAATTGCAGCTCAATCATTTTCCCTCGTGTTCATGAGCAAGCATTCCCTCTAAGAAACATCTTAAGAGTTAAAAACTCCTTTCTACCCTTCTCCCCAGAAGCAAACACTGTTCTGGATGCAAACCCTCAGTCCGTTTCCTTGTATTTTGTGAAGGAAAGCAGACCTGTACCACACAGCAAGGCTATCATTCGGTGAACCTCTTCATCCTAATGAACTTGGATTTAGCTCAGTGTTGTTCACTGCTGCAGAGAGCAGGAGGGTTTTTGTTTGTTTGTTTGTTTGTTTAGCCATTTTTCAGGGGAAAGGATCCAATTTATAGAGTCTCCTTTTCAATGCTGGGAAATATAATGCACTTGGGGATGTGTTTGCTTGTTTGTGATAGGCTCTCAGGGAGCCCTGGTTAGCCTTTAATGCACTAGGTAACCAAGAATGACCTTAGACTCCTGATTTCCTGCCTCTACCTACAAAGTACTGGAGTTACCAGTGTGCACAACATGCCGTTCTACCATGCATCCTGACCTTTACTCCAGCATGGCTCTGTCCCCTGAAGGCCTATCACTCTCTCATGCCTCAGCCAAGTGCAACTGTGACTGGCAAGCTGTTCATTACATGGCTCTATAGATTCATATTATCACAAGAGAGGGGCAGTCTTTTTTTAAGATTTATTTATTTATTATGTATACAACATTCTCCCTCCATATATGCCTGCATGCCAGAAGAGGGCACCATATCTCATTACAGATGGTTGTGAGCCACCATGTGGTTGCTGGGAATTGAATTCAGGACCTCTGGAAAAACAGCCAGTGCTCTTAACCTCTGAGCCATCTCTCAAGCCCGAGAGGGACAGTCTTATCACACATAAATGTGTTCTTATGCTATTGGTGAAGTCATGAGTTCATTTACTGCACCTGCAGTAAAATTAGACTTCAACATTGTTATTATTTATTATTTATTTTATTTTTTAAACTTTTAAGACTGATCTCACAGTGTAGGCTAGACTGATCTCAAACCATCACAATCTGCTGCTTCAGTCTTTCAAATGCTGGGACTACAGGCATTTTCCACCACGCCCACATTATTTTTAAGTTCACATATGAGCACTGTTCTGATATATGCCCCCTACTAAATCACATTTAAAAAAAAAAAAAAAAAGAACTTCTGAACAGCCTATCTACTTGGCTTGCTGGCCATCACTACTCCTTTTAAAGACATCAATATATGGAAAGGAAAAGCCTAAATTAGAGGGTGACCGTTCTCAAAACAAAAAGAGGAAGGAACACCAAAATAAATACGGAAAGACAAATGAGTTATGGCTACAGGCAGACTCTGTGGCTCCATCTCTACTGAGAGACAAGCTCTCATTCAAAACGATGAGGGTCTCTGAAGCTGTACGGCAGTTCGGCTAAATGGAGATTGTATTTTAAGTTCATTGCTCAATTATTCCTTGAAGAATTGGTTTGTTCCCTGTCTAAAGAAGATTTTTTTTGTTGTTTTGTTTTGAACTACTTCAAAATGCATTCATTGTTTCCTTTAAGAGTTCCCTATTCTGTGGATTCCAAAATCTTCTCATGAACATATCGAGCTCTCATTCTGATGCATTAGAACGAGGTTTTCCCATAGAAGTGGGGAGACCAAAGGCATGGTCAGGAAGCTTGCTAAGCATGGGTGCCAGCAGCCTACGACTAAGTGTGTTGTCTGTACCTCCTAACTGTGTGCAGATTCCCAGTCCTCCACTGAGCTGTCCCACTCCTGCCTGTGGTGTGGCCAAATGTCCTGGTTTGCCAAAAACTAAACGGGTCTTCCAGAGCATAGGACTTCCAGTTATAAAAATCAAAAAAATTGGGCAGGAGAGATGCTTGCTGCCACACCAAAGGACCTGAGTTCTACCCCTAAACCCAAATGGTAGGAGAGAGCTGACTCCTACAGGTTTACCTGTGACTTCCATATGTACACACACACACACACACACACACACACACACAACTAAATACATAGGGGTGGATCTATAGCTCAGCAGTTAAGAGTGCTGGCTGCTCTTGCAGAGGACGCTAAGTTCCCAGCACCACATAGCCACTCACAACCCCCTGTAACTCCAGTTCCAGGAGGATCTGATGCCCTCTTCTGGCCTCCATGGTTACTGCTCATACATGGTACACATACATACATACATAGAAGCAAATATTCATACACATAAAATAAAATGTAAAGAAATTAAAATAAGTAAACAGAAATGCTTTTTAATTAAATTAAATTAAAATTTTCAAGCAAAATACTTAGGATAAGTTTGGTAACCCTACTCAGATGCCTGCTTGCAACCCTCCTCCTAGCCCCACAATGCACACGCTGATGCCACGAGCTAACAACATCACAGCAGCTTGTATGTGCCACAATTACGAACCCCAATGCCCAGTTACTATTTCCAGATCTGGTTTATGTGACAGGCACACAGCAGTAAATGCTTAGGCAGGCTACCAGCCAGGCAGATTCTGTCCAACAGAGAGGGGGACCCTGACATGGACACATATAGAGAGCTTAGCTTTTCTTGTTGGGATAGTTGGGTGCAGAGGAGGAGGTAAGAGGCTGTGTGCTGATTTTATGCATATATTTCACTTTTCTTCAATACCTGTTTATTTCTGAGTTTATTTCCCAAGTCACTGGTCAGCAAGGGAGCCTTCAAAGGCCAGACCCAGTGATCACAAAGCCAACTCTACTTTTCTCAAAGCAGCCTGTGTAGCAGAAACCCCAAAAGGAGCCAGACATATTGGCTCACACCTGGAAGCCCAGCACTTGGGATGCTGTAGCAGGATTTCTGTGAGTTCAAGGCCAATCTGGGTTAGAGAGCGAGTTCTAGGCTACATTGGGCTATAACATGAGACTCTGTCTTAAAAACCAAACCAAACAAACCCACATCATTCAGCCCAGTAAGGGTTGTATGTAGAAGGAAAAAAACAGTATCCTAGATGAAGAAGGGAAGAGAAGGAGTGGGTTCTTTTTGCTTTCTGAAACAGTGTGTAGCCCTGGCTCGTCTACAACTTGCTATTTATACCAGGTTAGCCTGGATCTCTCAGGAGACCTGCCTGCCTCTGCTTCCTGAGTGTTAGGATTGAAGGTCTGTGCCACTACACTAAGTGATGACTCCTTGGAAGAGACACTGGTATTTATTGGGAGCCAGGGATGGATGATAAGAAGACAGCAGGCTAACAGTGGGAGGACTCTCTCTGGTGGGCCATTTGGCAATAATGGTCAGCATTTACACTGAACCTTTTCAAGTCAGGCATGACTATTCATGCCTGTAATTCCAGCACTTGGGAGTAGAGGCAAGAGAACCAGGAATATATTGCTATCCTTGGCTACACAGGGAGTTTTCCTCAACTTGAGCTACTTAAAATCTTGTTTTAAAAAAAATCAAAAATAAGCCAGGTGATGGTAGTACACACCTTTAATCCCAGTACTTGGGAGGCAGAGGCAGGCAGAACTCTGTGAGTTCTAGGCCATGCTGGTCTATAGAGCTAGTTCCAGGACAGCCATGGCTACACAGGGAAACCCTGTCTCAGAAAAAAAAATCAAAATTAAAGTAAATAAATAATACAGTGAACACATTTATCCAGACAGGTGTCAAGATGCCTGCAATCCCAGTATTTTAGAGGCTGAGGTAAGAGGATCACTGGAAGTTTTGGGTCAGTATGTTTTACATTAGTAGGTTCCAGGCCAGTCAGGACTACTGACTGGTAAAACTGTGTCTTGAAATAAAGACAGAAGCAAAAGCCAATGAATACTCTCAGCAGAGCAATTCTCTGATGAGAGTTAATGCTTGTAAAGCACATCTATGTGGGCCAGATATATAGCTCAGAGGTGGAACACTTGTCTACCATGCACAAGGCCATAGGTTTGATTCCCAGTGATGAAAAGAGAAAGAAAAAAAAAGTATATCCAGATGTGTTTATGTGGACTTTCTCTGTATCCCTCTTCAAAAGCCAAAATGAACACAATAAAGCATCCAGAAACACTCATGTTCATGAAGAAGGAGTTAAGTGGCTAAGTGAGCCTCGTCCAATCTATTACAGGGAGCATGGGAAGAGGAAGGCAGCTCTGTGCAGCCAGTGTGACTGTTGGGAGCACAAAGGTCCTTGCACTCACAGATAAGCACTAGGGAAACCAGAAATGGTAAACACACAGTATTGTGTCTTCTGTGGGAGAGATGTATAACCTGTTTTCTACCCAGAAAGCTAGGAATGGAGGTAGCTAATAGCCTGGGTGATCTCTGTTCTATCTGTATGGCCAGGGGCTCCCCCAAGCTCCCACAACTGGGACCAGAGGTGATTAATAGCCCAGGTGACCTCTGTGCTATCTATATGACCAAGGCCACACCAGATACTCCCCTAGATCCTTAAGATAACACATGCAGCCTATCTATAGAACCCACCTCATGGAAGAAGTGACATGTACTTTGAGAAGAGTTTCTATGTAATTATGCCTCCTTGTGCATACAGGATTGGGTTACACCAGGAAACTTTTTCCAAATTGTACCTTATCAAGTCTTTCTCTGTCCCGCCAGCCAGTTCCCAAATGATGACACAGAGACTTAATAATTATGAAAGCTCGGCCTTAGCTTAAGCTTGTTTCTAACTAGCTCTTATAACTTAAATTAACCCATTTCTATTCATCTATATGCTGCCACATGGCTCTCGGCTTTTACATCTCCTCCTGTCTGTCCTCCTTCCTCTGCATCCAGCTGGTGACTCCCCTTTCTTCTTCCCTGAGACCTCTCTGTCCCCAGAAGTCACAGCTAACCTCTTCCTGCCTAGCCATTCAGTTCTTTATTAAACCAATCACAGTGACACATCTTCACACAGTATAACAGAACATTCCACAACACAACATAGGTACTGATTAAACAGTACACACATATACACATAATATAAATAAATATAATATTAGGTACTTACAGAAGCACTTACATTTACAAGAGAACTCTTGGCAGAATGAAAGGGACTAAGCTCTGACTCCATCTCTATCTACCATTTTCTTGACTTCAGCAAGTGATATAAATTAAATAGGCCCTGATTTTCCTCCTTTATCTAATGAATACACTGGGCATAATGCTTGTGGTGATGACAGAATACCCAATGGAGCCACAACATATATCAAACAGCTAAGTGTAGCCAGTAGTAACTGAAGTTCTATTAGTTACCGATTACCTTCTAAGACTCACAAAGAAGGCTCTAGATCCCTCTCCCACTCTTCTCCTGCTTTAATTGTCGATTCTTTTAATTTTTCTCAACTCCTTTAACTTTTTCTCAAAATTAATACTAATTGCCAATTTTGTACAAAATAATTAGGCTAGGCACGGTGGCACATACCTGAAATCCCAGCATTCTGGGGACAGAGGCAAGAGGATCTTGGTGCATTTGAGGACAGTATAGGCTACATAGTAGGGGCTATACAGTAAATTTAAGTCCAGCTCTGATTACATAGGGAGACCAGTCCTAAAACAAATGAGATGAGCAAGGTGATACATGCCTTTCATCTGAGCACTTTGGAGGCAGAGGCAGGCAGATTTCTGTGAATTTGAAGCCAGTCTGGTCTACACAGTAAGATCCAGGCCAGCCAGAGCTACATGGTGAGACCCTGTCTCAAAACAAACAGGGGCTGGAGAGATGGCTCATCAGTTAAGAGCACTGACTGATCTTCCAGAGGACCTGGGTTCAATTTCTAGCACCCACAAGTCACAGCTGTCTGTATCTCCAGTTTCTGGGGGCCTGACACCCTCACCCATGGATACATGCAGGCAAAACACCCAAAGCACACAAAATAAAAATAAAAAACACAAATAAACAAATGAATAATGAAGTCTGCTGCCTTATGAGGACCTTAGGAGGTGTTTATCATCAACAATTTATTGCTTGCTATTCTCTGTGTATGAGAAAGAAAGGTTTGGGAAAGTCCTGTGGTAGCATCAGCACTCCGGCAGAGTCATGGTGAGAAGGAAATGGTTTTTGGCCTTACACATAAGAACCAGCTGCCCAGCTATTTCTCTGAGACCCTCCACATTCCAGAGACAATGTGGTGATTTATTAATCCCAAAGGAAAAGTTTATGGGTAGATGGGCTAGATTAAGCAGCCACAAACACTGCAGCACTTTTCTAAAACAGATTTTGGTACTCACTGAATACAGCTCCGGGAGGTAAGACTCAATAGAAAAAAGCAGCCAGGTGCTTCTTGAGAAGCTGAGATGGGAGGACCTCCAGTTTAATTCCAGTCTGGGCTACGGAGGAAGACATTTGCCAGAAAGAGAAAGGCTAAGAGGAGAGGGCAGGATGGGAGGGAAGCAAAGCAGAGGGAAGAAGGAAAGGGAAGGTAGGTAGGTCATCACCCCCTCCTCCAGCACTGGGAGTTTTTTTCAAGGTTGGCACAGAGCAGCTATGCAAGAGCTTTGGGGGCCCTAATGACAGGGCTCGGCAGGCCTCACACTCCACAGGAAACTGCCATGGTGGGTGTGCGAGAACCTAACACCAATCTGTCATTCCTTCAACTCTGGTGAAATCTTTAGTATTTCTCAGCAATTTTCCACTTGTTACTACTAGTGTTTCTCCTGGTTCAAAGTACCTTGCCCAGCTCCAGCCCTTCTGTTGGTGCCTGTGGTACCTGAGAGCAGTGTGCCCCACCAGGTTGTATAATAGGAAACGTGTGGCTATTTCCACTAACTAGATCTTTTCCTATGTCTCTGAACTTCAAAAATCTGGTTTTCTTAAGCAAGTAACCTGACCATATAAAAAGACGGAGGTATGCTGATATGGAGGACAACTGTAAGGCACGTTAGAGAATTCTGGGTTGTAGCCCCAGACATACCAGCATGTGGGCATGACAGCTCCCTGCCCAATAGCCTAATCTTTTCGCCATGGGAATAAAAGAGCAATACAAACAAAAACGGGGTGGGGGAGGGGATCAAAAGTAAAGGGGAGAATAAAAGAGACCAGAGATCTATCCAGGCAATAATGCCTGATTCTCGATGAGGACTTTCTGTCCAGAAATCCAAGAGAGGGAAAAAATCCTAAATAACAATCTCAAACTCACAATGACTCAAACCAGGAGTTCCTGTTTTCTGTGTCTGAACAGCAAAAAAAAGATAAGCCAGAAAAATGACCATGCAAAGTCACATTGGGTACCAGAGTCCTGAGCGACTGGCACAGGGAAAAAGCAGGGATATTTCCTCTCCTGGGGACAACCCTTCCCTCCCACAAAGACCAGAACCCTAGGATTCTGTAAATTTCCGCTTGTCAATATCCAGGGACCTACGCAAATCCAGAAAACCCACCCGGTATCACTCCCAAATTTCACTGCCACCATCCGGAATTGGCTCAAAACTGGACTCTGAAAGCAACAAGAAAAAGAACTCAAAGTAATTAACTTGATTCCGGGCAGAAATAATTCGATCAACATCGTCATAGTTTAGTGGAAAGGGCACGCCGACTTGTGGGAGTGGGCCCAGCCCCTGGATGTGCCCAGGGCTCCACTCTCCCAATGTGCCAAAGCAGGTAGGTACTCAGGGCAAAAACGCACAATGAGATTCAGGTGCCTTACGCCACAAAGATCCTAGGCAGGGAGCAAGGGAGCTGTCCCTGTGGGTTCACATCCCCAAATGACCTAAACTGAAAGAAAGGGTTGACGCGGACCCCCGGCTCCCGGACTACGGGAGCCAAACAAGACAATAGAGCCATCAGAAGAAAAATGACAGGAAGAGCTGGAGGAACCCAGATGTCCTGGATAGGGACCGGAGAGGGGTGCAGAAATAGCGCTGGAAGCAGCGCCCAGAGAAGGGGGCGTGGAGCGACTCCTGCCTCGGACATCCACGGTCACCCGCTGCCTGCTTCCAGGCGCCGCAGCCACGGAGACAGCTCTCTCCCTCCGCCCGTCTGCCCTCCCGCTCCCGCGTCCCGCACCGTGTTGTAGAACTCAGCGATGGCAGGCACGATGGTGTAGTTGTCCTCGCACCAATCCACCTCCGAGCTGCCAGCCCGCAGCTGGTCCCACCAGTGCGGGACGCCCATGGCCGCTCTGGAGCATCGGAGCAGCTTCTCGGCAGTGGCGACCGGCCCGAGCGGCTGCGGGGCACACTGTGCGTCTGCCGCTTTATGCGGTGCGGGTCTGCCTCCGGATGCGGCGCCTCCCCGCGGGCCTCCGCAGCCGGGCTGCTCCCTCCCGCCACCGCCGCTACAGACCCGCCCCGACCCCGCCCCCGGGAGTCCCTGAGCATGACTGCCACGCCCACTCGGGGAGGGACCTGACAGGCTGAGAGCCCCGAAAGGGAGGGGTGGGGGGGATTGGGGACTGAAGCCACTGGCTCTCCAGCTCCGCGCTGGTGGCAAAGGCCTTTAGAGTCGCTCTTGTCCGCGTGCGACCAGGTTGTGTTAAGAACGCCAGAGCCTGCCCCGCCCCGTAAAAATGTAAAATATGGCGAAACGCAAGGACCCCTTTGGACTCCTAGAGCGTCCACAGCAATTCGCTTCACTACGCTTGGGACGCCGGCTCTCAAGCCTAAAGAAGGCTCTTGTTCCTCCTGAAGGCGGGACAGTCCTACCAGGTGGCGACTCGCTGCGGTGGCTGGGGCAGAAAGATGCTCCAAGCTGTAGCAACAGGTTCTCTTGACCCTCCCAAGCAACCTGGGCCACCCACTCCCTAGGGAAGCGTTTCAGCAATACTGTGTCCCTGTCCTTCTTTAGTCGTTTATGGGGAACACAGACTTAGGGCGAGTCTTCTGCCATCCCAACCCACAGAGGATGCAGTATATACAGCAGGTAAGAACGCACAGGGCAGGCCATAATACATATATAATACTATAGTAATATGTGCCGGCCACTGTTGTTGAAGTGTTCATATGTCTCCTATTAGGTGTCCCCGCGGGCATCCCGCGCCTTGGGTTCTGTTAACAACCCTCTTTCTGCCAGTGTGTTAGAGCTAATCAAGTTCAGGCAGGATGACTTTCGATCTGTTCATATATATGGCTTGCGTCTGTGATTACTCTGTAGTTTCTAAATACAAGCTCACTGGTTCCTAAGATCTTGAAGAAGTCCATTTTATTCTTTTTGGTGGCAACTCAAGGCCTTCTTCGTGGGAAGTTCCAGGTAAGGACAGTGGCAGATAACACCCTGAACAGCAAACTACACTGATTGTCATTTCCTTCCTCAGACGGACCTCCCTTCTCTCCTAACTGGAGCATCTGTAAGCGGTGCATTGTGTCTGTCTGCCACAGATTCCCACATAGCCACTCCTGTTTCCATGGCAGGCAGAAGCTGCAGGTCTCCACCAGGAAATCCAGCTTTAATTTCTAGGGGCCAAACCATCCTTCGTGTCTTCATTGTCCCATCTTCTGACCCTTCTTTCTTTTCCAGAGCCATTTCCACCGTCACCTGGAACCCAAGGAGGAGAACATACACTATAGCCTTCTTTTAGGGTCAGTTATGGGCCAGCAAGAGTGAGCAGGCCAGAGCCACAAAAGAGAAAGGCTCTGTTAATGTCTCCCTGTCAAATACCAAACACCAACTGTCCAGCAACAGAACCGCTTTCTCATAGGATCATATTTTACTCCTCCCAATAGCTTAGGTGAAAATAAGCTAGGTGTGGTATCACACGCTTGTAATCCCCCAAAGAACAACAGTCCACATTCATCCATTCTAATAATATAAAACAGGCTTTCTCAAACTGTAGTCCATAAAGTCAAAATGTTTCCTATAGATGCTGTGACATTATCTACTATTGACAATATTTTTGTTTTTAATTTTTTGAGACAGGGTCTCATGGTGGCCTCCAAAGTGCTGGGATTTACAGGCATGTACCACCACATCCAGCTCCCTTATCACTTTTTTAAAGAACTAATATGTATTGTAATTTTTCAGAGGCAGTAGTGTGATATATGGACACCTAGTAGAATGTTTATGTGTTCATAGGTATTAAATACCTCAGATTGATAGGTAGGTAGGAAAAGATGATGGACCCTCATAAACAAAGGTTATTCAGGGTCCTCAATACTTTTTTTAGAGACTGATTAATGTGGACAGGGTATCTGTGTGAGTGTGTGCACACAGGGGGAGTGCTGCACAAACTTGTTCATGCATACAGAGGCTGGAAGGCCTGGGGTGCATGCCTCCAGCACTCTCTGCCTTTACCTTTAAGACAAGGTCTCTCCCTGAACTTGGGATTTGCATTTTCTTGACTAGGCTGGTAGCCTGCAAACCCCAGCACTATTCTGCTTTTGTTCTCCTCTGGGCTGGGGTCCAGTCATGCATCAGACACCCAGTTTCTTTTCTTGTTTTTTTTTTAAGATTACTTATTTATTTATTATATATACAACACTCTGCCTCCATGTATGCCTGAAGGCTAGAAGAGGGCACCAGATCTCATTATAGATGGTTGTGAGCCACCATGTGGTTGCTGGGAATTGAACTCGGGACCTCTGGAAGAGTAGCCAGTGTTCTTAACCTCTGAGCCATCTCTCCAGCCCCCAGACACCAAGTTTCTTACATGAGTTCTGGCATCTGAGCTCTGCTTCTCATAATTGCATAGCAAGCTCTCTTAACTACCAATTCATCTCTTTTCAGCCCCTAGTGTCCTCCGTTTTATTTTTATTTATTTTATGTGTATGGATGTTTTGCCTGCCTACATGTTTATCTGTTCACTACATGTATACAGTTCCATTGAGACCAGAAGGGGCACTGGGCCCCCTGAAGCTGGAGTTATAAATGGCTAGGAGCCACCATACAGGTGCTAGTAATTGAACCCAGGTACTCTGGAAGAGTAGCCTGTGCTTTTATGGAGCCATCTCTCCAGTCCTTCACTGGAGCACATATTGTCAGAAACAATTCTAGTTTAAAGATCAAAGTCCTCTACTGTGAGAGAAAGAAAGCTCTTTTACCCCCTTAGTTCTTATGTAGGGTCTTTGGCTAGACTTAGAATCCCAATCAATACAAAAGTTGGTTTGTTGACAAGAGAAAAGCATAAAAGTTCTGTTAATTTCACATATGCCTGGGGGTCTTCACATGAAAATAAATTTTGAAGAAATTCCCAAAGAATGATATTTTTGTATTTCTTAAACTAGAGCAATAACTTTTTTTTTTGAGACAAGGTCTGGTTGGCCTTGAGCTCACAGAGATGTGCTGCAGTGCTGGAATGAAAGGCATGAGCCACCATGCTCAGCCTAAAAGCAATAACTTTGTAAAGTGAGTGGACAATGGATCTAGAGCACTGGCTCTCAACCTGTGAGTCTTGACCCCTTTGGGGGTGAGTCACATGTCAGATATCCTATATATCAGATATTTACATTCTGATTCGCAACAGTAGCAAAGTTATAGTTACGAAGTAGCAACAAAATAATTTTGTAGTTGGGTGTCACCACAGCAGGAGGAACTGTATTAAAGGGTTGAAAACCCCTGCTCTAGGGGCCCTACTTAGAGAAATATGGGGCAGAAGATACAGGCACTCGGAGAAGAATCAGCTTACACAATGAGCTTGTTTATCTGAGTCCACATCACCGGACTCCAAGCTATTTTCTAGTCTTGATATGCATAAAATATCCTTCCCCTACCAAAACTCTTCTCATCATTTTGTTTCTGTGGTGCCGGGGATATAATCCAGGGCCCCAAACATAGTAGGCATACTCCCTCCTACATTCCAAGCTATCCTCCAAAGCCCCCCTATGACTTGTTACTTATAGGAGAAAGGCTTGTTGCATATAGGGGGAAAGGCCAAATGGCCCTTTATGAAGGCACAGCTCCTTAAGTGATTTCAACTTGAAATAATCAATATACCAGCGCAGCATTTTCTGCCTTAATGCTTCCACCTCCTTAATGCCTTCTCATTACAAACGCACAGTGTGAGCCACTAGCTGTGGATGAGCGGCAGAGAGCACAAAAGTTAGGGAATCCTCCAGTGACACCAGTGCTGGCCCGCTGACCACTAGTAAAATGTTTCTGATAATTGCACTTTTCCAATAACTACAGTATACTAACTTAATATTAGTAGCTATTGTCAGGTAATCCATTTTGAGATTGAATTCCATTAATACTGTGGTACTTGAAAAACTATCCAATGGTTTCATACTCAATTCTGATATCTTGCAAACAGTTTTCAGGTGTGTGTGGGTGGGGGGTTAGCAACAGTAACGAAGCCCACTCAGTTCTGTGATGAGTTTGCTTATAGTACCTTTGGTCTAAATATGAGTCACTGATAGAAAGCCATGAGACCAGGTTCTGGAGAGTCACCACGCAAGTGAGCCAACATGCCCATGATATCTTCGATTTTTACTTAGTGTGCAACAATATTTACCTAAGCGAATATCTGATGGGAAATATCCGGCTCAGCTGGTTCCACAAGTGAAATTTATCAAATCACAGCATCTTTACTGGGAAAAACAAAACAAAACTGTAGGCACCTGAGTAAGTAAAGCAAGAAGGGCCTAATCAAGGATGAAATTCTCTGCATTTTCCCGGTTGGCCAGAGTATCGCTCAGCTCAGTTGACTTAGGCTGGTGATTCCAAAGGTCAGGCCAGCAGCAACAGCAGCAGCTGGGAACTTCTCAGATGTGCAAACTGCCTGGCACTCACCACAGACACACTGGATGAAACGGAGCAAAACTCCCCCCTCTATATGCAGGCAAGTTCAAGAAGTATGAAAAGGGGGGGGTACAATTTCACTCTGGACTTAGATTCTTTAAAAATCCAAATCCCCTAACAGTGGATGAGGGGCTAGATGAGAACAATGTGCAGTGACTAAAGCATAATCTTTGTCACCTTGCCTGGATTTGAAATCACGGAGGAGATACAGAAGAAGGAATGAGGGACCCTGAATGCGGGTGATTCCATCCTGCTGTGGTTCCGAATGGAAGAAAGAAAACCAGCTGAACACCAGCTTTCACCTCTCACAGCCTCCTGACAGGAACACACTGTGACCAGTTTGCATTATGCTTGCACACATCACCATGTTTTCCTTCTATAATGGACAATATTTCTACGAATTCTGAGTCAGAATAAGCCCATTCTCCTTGGCATAAACCTTTGTCAGACATTTGGTTGCAGCAACAAAAATAATTAAAACATATGTTTTAAAATGTCATAATGAAACCTATTACTTACTCGAGATCCTCTTGCCTCTCCCTTAGGAATGGTACAATTATGGCATGCACCACCTTACCTGTCTCTTTGCTTTTAATTTGAGACTCTAGGGTCAGGGATGAGGAAGAGGGCTCGTTGTAAGTCTCTCTCTCTCTCTCTCTCTCTCTCTCTCTCTCTCTCTCTCTCTCTCCTCTCTCTCTCTCTCTCTGTGTGTGTGAGTGTGTGTCTGTGTGTGTCTGTGTGTCTGTGTGTCTGTGTGTGTCATGTATGAGGTCTGGGTTCTAGCCCTTCACCAAAAAAGAAAAAGAGAAAGATTAGGAAGAGGAAGAGGGGAAGAAGAAGGGAGAAGGGGAAGGAGAGAGAGAAAAGAAAGGAAGGAAGAAAAAGAGGAAGAAAGGAAGGAGGGAGGGAAGGAAGGAAGAAGGAAGGAAAGAAAGAAAAGAAAAGAAAAGAAAAAGAAAAAGAAAAGAAAAGAAAAGAAAAGAAAAGTGGGGATTTGCAGGCAGCAGGTCCTTGCCAGGAAACACTGCAGCCACAAGTGGGCACGTGGTTGCTGGGTCAGGTGCATGCTTCTTGTTTGCTGACAAGCCCTT
The DNA here is from genome assembly GCF_003668045.3 of Cricetulus griseus. NCBI lineage: Eukaryota > Metazoa > Chordata > Mammalia > Rodentia > Cricetidae > Cricetulus > Cricetulus griseus. The sequence continues at coordinate 61,044,750 of NC_048595.1, forward strand.
GATGGCTGCTATAAGTGTCCTCTTCTGGCTATAATCTGCGCTGAAAACTACAAACAATGTTAGGACTGGATAAACAATAAAAATAAGTGGGCTTGAGGTTGCAGACACACTTCATTTTGTAGGATGCTTGCCTAGCAAGCCTCATGGCCATGGACATGAGGCCCAGAGCTCCATCCTCAGCAGCATATAAAACTGTGTGGCAGTGCACCCCTATAAATCTCAGCATTTGGGAAAAGATGGCAGAAGGGACAAAAGTTCAAGATCCGGGCTGGAGAGATGACTCAGTGGTTAGGAGCATTGGCAGCTTTTTCAGAGGACCCAGGTTCAATTCCCAGCACCCACATGGCAGCTCACAACTAACACTAACCCTAACCCTAACCCTAACCCTAACTGTCTGTAACTCAAGTTCCAGGGGATCTGACTCCTTCACAAAGACATTCGTGTCAAACACCAATGCACATAAAAATTAAAATAAAAATAAAAAGTTCAAGATCATCCCTGGCTACACCGAAAATTTGAGGATTGCTTGGGCTTCATCGGACATTGCCTCAAAAATAAAATAAAACAAAAAACAAAAACAAACAAACAAAAAAACAAGGAAAAATGTAGAAAGCTTTGCCCGCTTGAAGAGCATAGTATAATTACGGTGTGTTTTGTCTAATGATTCTGGATAGATGGCTGTTGACTTACTCTAGCTTGCAAAGACTTAGCAGGCAGCTCTTAAGAATTTCCATATTAGCCGGGCGTTGGTGGTACACGCCTTTAATCCCAGCACTCGGGAGGCAGAGGCAGGTGGATCTCTGTGAGTTCGAGACCAGCCTGGTCTACAAGAGCTAGTTCCAGGACAGCCTCCTAAGCCACAGAGAAACCCTGTCTCGAAAAACCAAAAATAAGAAAAAAGAAAAAAAAAAAAAGAATCTTCATATTAAGTGATGGATAACATAAGGCCAATAAAAATACTACTCTTGGCTCCAAAGAACCCAATCCAATAGCTGGATGTAATAACTCAACCCTTTTCCCTAGCATGAAGAATACAGAGGCAAGAGACTTGCTGCAAATTTGAAGCCAGATGAATTCCTGACAAGGCAGAGCCTCGGGGTGAGACTCATTAAAAGAACAAAAATGTAACAGGATTAATTGGTAAAAATTGAAGGCTCAGTATGGTGGTGAATGCTGTTAATCCCAGCCCTTGAAAGGCAGAGGCAGGTAGAGTTCAAGGCTAGTTGACACACCCTCAACTGAGGCTGTTCCTTGGTCTGGATCTTAGAATGAAGAAAATTCATGAAGTAAATCAGAGCTTCAGGTGAATACTGGGCCAATACCTAACTTGGGCAAGTGTACTATGTTACAAACTACTGACATGAAAGAGGCTTTGTCCTCACCCCAGCATGACTTAATAAAGGCTAGCAAACACAGGAGAGTCAACAAAGCTAAATCCCTAGGAAGAAATTAAGCCATGAAAGAGTGGGAAGAAATAGAGACAACTTCGAATGACCTGAGTAGTCCAAAAGGAGATTACTAGGCCAAAAGCCAGATAAAAGGGAAAACTTAGATTCATTTTGAGTCAAGGTACAGGCTGAATATCTGAGAAAACACAAGATAGGAGATTAAGAACATATTGGGATTAGAGAGATTTGCAGATCATGGGGATGAGACTCTTGAAAGCTGGAGCAGGGGAGGAGGGTGGGAGATAGGGAGCATCTCCTTGGGCATGCTGACATCTACAGCTGCCCTACGGGAAGCCACAGGGCCTGGATACTGAGCAGTTGGAGGGAGTTGAGCAGTGGGCAGGGCTGAGAAGCAAGAGATGAACTGTATGAAACTAGGAGAAGGGGTGGTCATGGTGACAGCCAAACCATCAGGACTACTTCTCAATCAATAGACATGGCGGTTCATGATTATACTCCAGCCTGAGGCAGGACGATGAAAGTTGGTTGCCTGAAGTTCAGGCCAGCTTAGATCTATATTATGAGACCCATTAGGAGGAAAAAGATCCTCACTTACATCTTACTACCAACTTCCAGCAACAGAAGTGTCCTGGTGGACCTTGCTCAGGGTATTCATGCAGATTGTGATTTAGTAAGCCAGGTGCACAGCTCCACAGCTATATTTTATTTATTTATTTATTTGTTTGTTTGTTTGTTTGTTTGTTTATTGTTGGGGGTTTAGAGACAGGGTTTCTCTGTATTGTTTTGGAGGTTGTCGTGGAACTTGTTCTGTAGACCAGGCTGGCCTCGAACTCACAGAGATCCGTCTGCCTCTACCTCTCCAAGTGCTGGGATTAAAGGCATGCACCACCAACGCCAGGCCTATATTTTATTTTTTAATACCTTTTTTTCTTTTTATGTGCATTGGTGTTTTTCCTTCATGTATGTCTGTGTGAGAATGTTGGGTCTCCTGTAACTGGAATTACAGATAGTTGTGAGCTGCCATGTGGGTGCTGGGCACTGAAACTAAAACCTCTGGAAGAGCAACCAATACTCTTAAAACTGCTGAGCCACCTCCCCAGACCTCACAGTTATGCCTTTTGTTTGTTTGTTTGTTTGTTTGTTTTGTTTTGAGACACAAAGGGTTTCTTTGTGTAGCCCTGGCTGTCTTGGAACTAGCTCCTGTAGACTAGGGTGACTTCAAACTCACAGAGATCCACCTACCTCTATCTCCAGAGTGCTGGGATTCAAGGTGTATACCACCACCACGTGGCCAATTATGTCTTAAAAGGAGGGCTTGTAAAAGGCTACCACGACTTCATTTCTATGACATTCCTGCAAAAATAAAGCTATTGTAGAAAGCATATCTGTGGCTATCTGGGATGGGTGGGAGAGGCAGATGGGCACAGAGCCCTGGAAGATGACAGAACTTTATGAGATCATAAACTTCAGGACCGTATTTAAGGGCAAATCTGATCAAACTAAAAAATAAACAAAAAAGGAAACTTGTTTAGAGATACAGACTGAAGCACTTACAGTAAAGTAGAACATGTGAGATCCGTATTGCAAAAGTGGGGGAGAGTCTGGTCTGGTGAGAGGTACAGATGGAGGAGCACTGAGCAGATGGGTAACTGTTCAAACTAGGTAGCAGGGGCTTTGGACTAGTGTCTTTACTTGATGCGCCTCTACATTGTTTTCAGAAACAAAGGGTTTAGCCATCTGTAGTGGCGCACCCCTTTAATCCCAGCACTCAGGAGGCAGAGGCAGGCAGATCTATGTAAGTTCAAGGTCATCTTGGTCTCCAGTCAGTGCTACAGAGAGAAATCCTGTCTCAAGAAACCAAAAGCAAAACAAAAAACAAACAAACAAAAAACAACCCAGAAACAGAGCTTCTATAGATTGTCTCCAAAATGCGTCACTTATCCAAGACCAAGAGAAGTTAGACGCAAGGGTAGTTTCTGATCCAGCTCAAGATTGTTATCTTTCATCTTCATTCCAGAGAGCACAAACAAAGCAGCCAAGGGTTACCCTATCTGAGGACACAAAGGACATCACTCACTCTCTTCCTGGGAAAGTCTGGACCCAGAAAGCTCCAGTAAACAAGCTACTGTCAGCATTCTGGGTAGGTCTAGATGGTTCAGTGGCCACAGATAAGTTAGAAAGGTCAGGAACTAGTCAGTGTCACAGTCTTCAGAGGAATGCTGAAGGCAGGTATGAGGAAGCTAACACTGCCCATCTTATCTCTGGGAGATAGCTATGTGGAGGTGGCCTACCCAGTTCATGTTTCCTCACTCTGTCAATTATCAAGAAACACCTGAGGGAAATGGAATTAACATAACACTGAAGGAGGATATAAAGAAGAACTAAGCCAGACAGGGTCAAGTGTCATCAGAGGGCAGCTGACATATGACCCTGAAGGAAGGCATGTAGATTGAGCCAGAGCTTAAAGGGTGTAGGGTATTCCTTTTGCATAAAAGTTTGGGGCAAATTGGAGCCCAGAGAAAAGGGAGCTTGGGTAGAAGTATTTTAAAATGTCAAAGAGCTGGTTGTAGTGGCACACACCTTTAATCACTTTGTTCAGGAGGCAGAAGCAGATGGATTTCTGTGAGTTCAAGGCCAGCCTGGTCTACATAGTGAGTTCCATGACAGTCAAGGCTATATAGAGAGAGACCCTGTCTCAAAAAAACAAACAAACAAATAAATAAAAATGTGAAAGAAGTCAGGCATGATAGGCATGGTGATGCATACCTTTAATCTCAGCGCTCAGGAGACAGAAGTAAGTGGATCTCTTTGGCTTTGAGGCCATTCTGGCCTACATAGCAAGTTCCATATAAGTCAGGGCTACACAATGAGACCCTGTCTAAAGATAAAGGGAAGGGAGAGGGTACACAGGAGAGATGTGTCACAGAAGAGACATATCACTGTAGAGATGTGTCACTGGGTGGGAAACACAGGAGAGACTTCTCACTGGGTCAAGGCACTGTTTGCTGTACTGAAAAGCCCGATGCCTCTCTGTCTCCCCCCGCCTATGCCGATGCTGGGTGTTCTCTCTGGAGCAGCCGGGATGGGCTGGGAAGAGCAATCAATAAACCCTCTTGCTCTTGCATCCAGAGTTCGTGGTTTCGCTGATTCCTGGGTGCGGGTCTCCTTCTACGAAAGTACCTCTTCTGAGGTCTTTCAGTACAAGCCTAGTGACCTAGCTTTAACCCTGGATCCAATACAAAATGGAAAGGAGAAAACCATGGCCTACAAATTGTCTTCTGATCTCTGTATATATCTACAAACACACACACACACACACACACACACACACACACACACACACACACACACACACACACACTCCACTCACCCTTCCCCTAAAGAAAAGGTGAAAGAAAAAAAAAAGACAGAAATGAGAGAAAATACTATCAATTACAAATTTGAGGTATGAGAGTGAGACTGGGAGTGAAAAACAGTGGGAAAGATTGGGACCAATTAGCTCATGCTACTATTTTTCTTAGATATTTATTTATTATTTATGTACGTGTGTTCTTTGCATGAGTTTTACATGCACCACATGCACACAGTAGCCTGGAAAACCAGAAAAGAGGGTCAGACCAGAACTGAAGTAAAAATAGATGTTTGTGAGCCACCACATGGGTGTTGGCAACTAAACATGGGCCTTCTGTAAAGCTGTAAGTTCAAGGCCAGCTGAGTCTACATAGTAAGTTCCAGGCCTACCAGGGCTACATAGAGAGACCTTACGTCAAAACAAAACACAAAAGCCAAAGTAGTAAGTGCTCTTAAGTGCTGAGCCATCTTTCCCACCCGAATCCCTAACTTCTCTGACCATTATGATATGAGAGGCATGAGGTTGAGATACAAACCAGGATATTTGGGTGTGTGTTCGTGGGAAAGTTTCAGACTGGACAACAAAAACAAAAGTTTGAGTCTTTTTCTTTTCTTTTCTTTTCTTTTCTTTTCCTTTCTTTTCTTTTCTTTTTTTTGACACAGGGTTTCTCTGTATTGCTTTGGAGTCTGTCCTGGAACTCGCTCTGTAGACCAGGATGGCCTCAAACTCACAGAGATCTGCCTGCATCTGCCTCCTGAGTGCTGGGATTAAAGGCATGCACCACCAACACCTGGCAAGTTTGAGTCTTATTAGCAAATGCAACCTTGGGAACAATTATACCCTAATTAAGAGACACAATGCTCCTCTGAAGTGTGTAAATTTGCAGAAATTTCCATCTAGAAATATTTGGTGATTCCCTAAATGGACTTACTGACAATTTCCATTCACAAAGGTACTAATCTTAGCATGGTAGGTGAGGCTGGTCCCATACTTCTCTTCCAGCCTCCACCTGCCATGCAAAGGGGAGACAGTCATGCACCCCTATACTTGACAGCATTTCTTTCTCTCTTTTGTTTTTGTGGGGGTGTTTAAAAATAAGCTATTTACCAGGGTGTGGTGGTATCCAACAACAGACAGGATTCTGTGAGTATGAGGCCATCCAGTTCTACAAAGTGAGCCTTTTAGAAAAAAAAAAAAGATTTTTGCCTGGAATGGTGGCATGTGCCTGCCATTTCAGAACTGAGAAGGGTAAAGAAAGCTTGAGAGTTTAGGTCTGCCTGGACTATATGTACATATGAAGACAGAATGGATTTTGCCTTCATTGGTTTCTTTTTCAATATTTCTACTTTCTTTACATGGGAATGAGTTCTGTCTCAAACAATTTTCTTTCTCTTTGAAAAATGTATTTTCATATTTCTTGTAAACCTGGTGTGGTGCCTTTCATCCCTGCACTCTGGAGGCAGAGGTAGGAAGATCTCTGAGTTCAAGGCCAGCCTGGCCTATAGAGCTAGTTCCAGGGCAGCCAGAGGTATAGAAAGACCTTATCTCAACACCCCCACCCCCAAAAAAAATCTCTGTGAAAGGGACTAGCAAGATGGCCCCCCAGGTAAGGAAAGTTCATCTTGCTTCTCTCCAGTCTCCTTGAGAATCCTGAGACTTCTCCCTTCTCCTTCATGCTCCCTTTTTGTCTGTAAGTTCCGCCGAACCTCTACCTGTCCAGCTATTGGTCAATTATTTTCTTTTTTTTTTAGATTTTATTTATTTATTATGTATACAACATTCTGCTTCCATGTATATCTGCACACCAGAAGAGGGCACCAGATCTCATAATGGATGGTTGTGAGCCACCATGTGGTTGCTGGGGATTGAACTCAGGACCTCCGGAAGAGCAGCCAGTGCTCTTAACCTCTGAGCCATCTCTCCAGCCCCCCAATTATTTTCTTTATTAAACCAACCACAGTGCCATATATTCACACAGTGTAAAGGAATATTCCACGAATGAGGAACCTTTCTTTCTAATTTCTTTTTTAGGTTTATTTATTTGTGTGTATAAATGTTTTGCTTGCATGTATGTATGTGTACCACACACATGCATGCTACCAATGGAGGTCAAAAGAGGGCATCAGATTCCCTGGAACTGGAGTTACAGATGGTTGGGGGCCACCATGTGGGTTCTGGGAATCAAACTGCTGCAAGAACAACACATCTTAACTGATAAGCCTCTTGTTTGTTTTCTGGATAATTATTTTAACTGAGATGAGATGGAATCTTAAAACAGTTTTAATTAGTATTTCTCTGCAAAGAGTGTTAAACACTTTAAAAATATACTGGCCTCTTATGTTTCTTCTTTTCAGGGCTGTATTCAATTTATTTTTTTCATTTATTAATCAGAAGACTTGCGGTTTTGTTTTGTTTTTCCAAAAGCACTGTTTTATTTATACAGAGTCCTAACTAGTTCACAGGCAGGAGGAGTGGAAGAGGTTCCATCTTCAACCCAGAGGCCTCTATGACGTTGGTTTGCTGTTACCACACACACAGGCAAGCGGCATCATGGATTTGGTAGACTAATAGCAACGTTCAGTCTCTCTCTGCTAGAGCAACAAGGTGGGCATCGATCTCTGCTTCTGAGAGAATTCTGAATTTAGGATTTTCAACTGTAACTACTCCAACTTCAATTTCTGAAGGTTTGAAATCAATCGGCAGAACAGTAGACAGGCATGTAATTGCAGTTTCCACTGTTTGTTCAAATGTCCAATCAAATTTCTCCTTTACTTTTTTTTTTCAAGAAAGATGGTTGATCTGTCTGTTTAACTCCTGCTGTGATGGCTTTAAAGCCACAGTAGTAGCCTGCAGGATCACACTTGTACACTTGAGGGCCTTGTTCTTCGTCTATACCAATTAAAATCATACAACAACCAAGCAGCCTCATTTCAGCATTCTGTGTGTAGACTTGAGAAATATCAGCAACTCTTTTGCACAGCATGTCCACAGGAATCTCATAGCTGTATTTGTATTTCCAATTAGCTGCCTCATAGCGTGCCCTCTGTACCTGGGATCTGCTGTCAGCTGTCATCCCAGTCATCACACAGCCAGTGTTTTCAGTTATTTTGAACAAGTGAGTCACGGTGCTGGAATCCAATAATTTGTCAGTGAAAGACCCCGAAGAGGCACTTTCGTAGAGGGAGACCCACACACCCAGGAATCAGCGAGGCCACGAACTGGATGCAAAAAAACAAGAGGCTTTATTGGAGACGCAGGTACCTGGGGCGACTTAGCTTCTGTGTGGCTAAGCGCGCCCGCCCCAAGGGAAAGGCGTCCTTATATAGGGAAAAAGGCGCAAGCTAGGAGCAGGGATTCTATTTGATGGTTCAAATGAGGCACAGAGCCATTCCAGATCAGCATATTCTCAAGGTCTGGTGTCTGGTACAACAGACTTGATTCCTCCCTCCGCGCCCAGGTGGCTGACCTTGGGGGCGGAGACCTTGGGACGGAGCGGTCCGGCGGGGGCCGGGGCCGGCGGCGGGGAAGTGCCGGCAGCTGTGGGGATCAAGGGTCAGGGGGTGCAGGAGAGGATGTATTCGCCAGCTGCATGCGGGAAAACTTAAAAGAGAAAGCTAAGGGCGGGGGTCTTTCATTCCCCCATTTCTCTTGTAACTGAATGGAATCTTTCATTCAGAGGTCTCTGGTTAAGTCTTTCTCTAAGCTTGGCCATGCTGTCTCTAACTATTAAAAATAATAAATCTAACCCTCGTCTGTTCTGCAGGACTACCTCAGAGAGTGATGTTAAGGATTTCTCGAGTGCATTGACTGACTCTTTTAGGACCTGGATATCTGTGTGCATGGCTTGTTGTAGAAGCTTAAAATGATTAATTCCCTATGCCGGCTGCTATGCCCCCCACTGTTATCCCTCCTAATAATAGGGCCACGGTAAAGGATATTGGCTCCCTCTTATATCGGGTTGATTTCCCTAATACGCTGTAAAGGAAATAAGGAGAGGCATAGAGGTGGTACCGGTGGAGCCCTTTTGCCACCCTCTGGTTACCTGAATCTTGTCCCATGAGGATGAAGGCTTCCAGTGAGCATCCCCTGTCGTTTCGCATCCCCATGCAAGGGAGTTCTCCTTTTGACTTAGCATTCTAACCAGGGAAAATGGACGGCGAAATTTCTTTCCAAACTGCTTCCTGCTGACTTTGGGACGAAGTTAGGGACCCCAGAAGGTTGAAATGCTAGTCAAAAGCAAAAAGGAATTTAGGCAATGGGGAATCCATCAGGGGCTTCTGGTTAGCAGACACTGTTGCAGAGATAGGGGGTGTCCACATCAGCAGACTGGTTCATATCCATAGCAAGTCCAGGGCTCGCAGTCTACTTAGAACAGCCTGTAGTCCGCAACTGATATTCAGATGTCTGTCAGAAGCAGAAACCTGTTTAAGACATATTTAAACTGGGAACAGAGGTTAAAACTTATTTATTGAAGCCCACAGTGCAGAAAAAGCAGATATCTGGATATCTGTTCAAACAGCAAGAACATATTTATAACTTTGAGTCCTAGCAAGAACTACAGATTTGGGCTATAAGCATGTACATTTTTCTTCTGTCCAGAGAGCTAGGTATGGATTGGACAGGGGTGCCTTTGGCCTGATGAAAAGCCCTTTAAGTTTGTACTTAGATGACAACCAAAATAAACTTAAAAACCTTGAGCTTGTGCCTGAACAGTAGATAGTCATTATTTTATCAGCTAACATACTGACTAGTCTATAGTGGATCTGACTGTCTGATGCTGTCAAGCTGACAACCAGTAATATTTCAGAGATCTGAGAAGGGTATATTTTATCCGAATCTACTAAAAATTGACAGAAGCCAGTTAGAAGCAAGTCCATATACAGTTAGCCAAACCCAAGTTTCTCCATTATCGTTGGAGGCAGCTGTCTCAAAGAACAACAATCTTCGCCAGGCCTATACTGTGAGAGGTTTTATTTTCTCTCTGTGGAAGAGGGACATGGAAAAGACTGACCTTGTTTTGTCTAGGCAAAGGGGTACAATCAATTTTCCAGCGTCCAGCAGTTTTGTCCACGGTCTCGGCCAGGTTCTGGCAGGCGGCAGGTTTTATATCTGAGCATCTCGCTCACTGGTCCAGGTGCGGGAACCGAGGTGCCTCGTAATCTTCGGGTCATTGTCAGGATCTGGCAGTCTGTCTGACATTAAAAACTTTAAAGATAACAATTTGAATGCCATATTCTGAAGATCTCTGAAGCATTAGAGGTCTGTTTGTCTGTTTTAATTACTTGCCTTAAGCACACATTAAGTATCTACAGGTGGCTAGGTAAGGTCTTATTTCTGTAAATAATTAGCACCTGCTCTAGAGAGGTACAGGTGATGCAAGGCCAGGGCAGGCACATCTAAGTGCCAGGATTCCTTAAACAGTAGCTTAACTTCTTTCTTAGGCAGGGTTTTTCTGTGACTTGTAACAACCTTTTCTCTGACCTTTGACAACTTTCCTCTGACCTTCTATAACTTGCTTTAACCCTCTGTAACTTTCTGTGACCTCCAACAACTTGCTTTAACCCTCTGTAACTTATACCGCTTGCTTTAATTCTCTATAACCTTTTAGTTCATTTCTCTGACTCTCTTAGACATTCTTAGACAAGTTTCCTTTTTTTTTTCTTTCCCTCTTTATTATTTAAGTCTCCTATATTTTTTTTTTCATTTCTCAGTTAACATCAAAATTTTATCAAAGTCCTTTTTACAGTTCTTAATAACTTTAAGGCCGTTTAGATGTCCGGATCAGGCCAGATAAGTTTATACGCTCGAGCTGAGGAACAAAGAGTAATTCATTTGCGTTTATGCACATCAATTACAAAACAAAGGCCAAACAACACAGAACACAGAACAGGTTTTCGCAGCGCGGTTTCGACAGAGAGTCGAAAGAATTGAGAAGGGGGTGGGGTCGAAGAAGGGGGCCCTCCTTCTTCGCCCCCAGTAAAGATTGCAAATCCCTCAAGCCGAGGGCCTTCTCCAAAGAGACTGGGAAGATGTCCAGTCATAGATCTAAGTTCAAAGTACAAATCCCTCATCCCGAGGGCTTCCCAAGTTCAAAATACAAATCCCTCATCCTGAGGGCTTCAAACGCTACCAGGACGTCTCCTGGAGCCGCGGTCGGGAGTCCGAGCTCGTCAGCTCCTCTCGGATCCGCCAAATACAAATGTACACAGCTGTATACTACAAACGCAAGCGCAATTCACAAAACGGACTCAGACCAGACAAGACAAAACAGCGGATCCGCACAACACTTACCTCCCAGACGTGGGTCGGTGGTCCCTGAGTGGGGGGTCTCTAATCCCGGACGAGCCCCCAAATGAAAGACCCCCGAAGTGACACTTTCGTAGAGGGAGACCCACACACCCAGGAATCAGCGAGGCCACGAACTGGATGCAAAAAAACAAGAGGCTTTATTGGAGACGCAGGTACCTGGGGCGACTTAGCTTCTGTGTGGCTAAGCGCGCCCGCCCCAAGGGAAAGGCGTCCTTATATAGGGAAAAAGGCGCAAGCTAGGAGCAGGGATTCTATTTGATGGTTCAAATGAGGCACAGAGCCATTCCAGATCAGCATATTCTCAAGGTCTGGTGTCTGGTACAACAGACTTGATTCCTCCCTCCGCGCCCAGGTGGCTGACCTTGGGGGCGGAGACCTTGGGACGGAGCGGTCCGGCGGGGGCCGGGGCCGGCGGCGGGGAAGTGCCGGCAGCTGTGGGGATCAAGGGTCAGGGGGTGCAGGAGAGGATGTATTCGCCAGCTGCATGCGGGAAAACTTAAAAGAGAAAGCTAAGGGCGGGGGTCTTTCAGTCAGGTACTTTCTTCTGTGTGACAATTACTGCACAGTCTTTTCCTCTGATGGCCACAGATGTGAGTCCATCTTGGTTAATAGTCTTAAAAGCATATTTTACCTGGTAGAGTCGGCCCTCGGGAGAGAAAATAGAAATGTGGCGGTCAAAACCGGCGCTGGAACCACGGGACATGATGTTCCCGCTATTTCAAGCACACACTGCACCCCATAGCGCACACACCAGGCACACCAACCCCGCCCCAGATGTGATTGCCCCGGTTTTGTTTTTTGTTTGTTTATTTTTTTTTAATTTTGGAGACAGGGTTTCTCTGTGTAGCCTTGGCTATCCTGGAACTCACTCTGTAGACCAGGTTGGCCTTGAACTCAGAGATCTGCCTACCTCTGGCTCCCAAGGTAGGATTAAAGGTGTTAACCACCTCTGATAAGCAAGGAAGACTTGTTTTTTTTGTTTTTTTTTATGCTTAAATTTTGATATCCTTTATACATTCTAGATACTAACCTCTTCCTGAAGTATAGTCAGTCAAGCCCTGCCATTCTGTAGACCGTCTCTTCACTCTGCTAATTATCCTTGGCTACTCAGGAAGTTTTACATTTTCTGTCCTCCCTGTTGTCCGTCCTTAGGTGCTGCTGTCGGAGTCCTTTTCAGAAAGTGCTTGCCCATGTCCGTCTTTAAGTGCTCCCCATTTTCCCCTAGCAGCTTTAACACTTAATTTTTATATTAAGCTCTTTGATGTTTAGTCTGTATTAGAGTCCATAATCTTTTGAATTGATTTTTATACAAGGTAAAAGATATGGATCTGCTTTTGTTATTCTGCTTGTGGCTTGGCTATCCAGTTCCTTTTCACCATTTATTGAAAAGGCTTTGCCCTCTAGTTTCTGACACCTTTCCAAAAGGAGGCTGGAACTGTGTGGACCATTGGATTGCTGATGGAGATTGCATTGAATCTGTAGCCTGTTTTCAGAAATGTAGCCATTTCCACACTATCCAGTCAATCCACGAACATGGAATCCATGAGCCTTTCTACTTCCTGGTGTCTTTCTTCTTAGATTTCCCAATGTCTTCCTTTCTCTTCTTTGGTTTACTTTGAGCTGCTTTTAAAAAGCTGATGTAAATGGGGTATTTTCCTAATTTATGTCTTGGCAAGCTTGTTATTGGTATGTTGAAAAGCCTCTGGTTTTGTATGTTGATTTACCATCCTGCTGCTGAAATCCAGCAATTATTTTACAGCTTTGTTATAAAGGATGGGAGGGAGGTTCCCCCAGGAAATGGCAGTTAGATGAAGTTGTTTAGTCAGGATAGAAGTTTTAAAAGCAGAAGATACCAACTTCAATATGGCTTTAGGCTGGTGGGTGACAGGGGAATGATTTCAACACTTAAATTGTTTCCCACCTTTGCTGTATTTAGTTTACCTTTAAATTTCTCTGTTATAGTTGCCTCCTTATGCCTGCCTGCCTCTCCCTCCCTCCCTTGCTTCTGTCCTTCCCAGTTCTGGGATGAAACCCAGGGCCTCATGCATGCCAGAAAAGTAAGTAGTCTTCTAGTCAACTTCAGCCCTAGTTCCCTATCACGCCCCTTCCCCAGTTTTGTATTTTTTTTTATTTTGAGATAAAGTCTCTCTTAAATTACTCAGGTAAATGCCTTTAATCTCGGCACTTGGGAGGCAGAGGCAGGCCAATCTCTGTGAATTTGAGGCTAGCCTGGTCTACAGAGTGAGTTCCAGGACAAACTCCAAAGTTACATAGAGAAACCCAGCCTCGTAAAAGCAAAAAATAAACAAATTAATAAATAAATATTTTTATTTATAAATAAAAATTTTAAATTACTCAGGCTGGCTTTGAACTCACTCAATAGCTTACATAGGCCTGAACTTATTTTCTGCCCACTCTCCCCCATCATAATAGGTTTCTCTGTTGATGCGCTAAGCTGGATCAAGCAGAACTGAAAAAGTATAAGAACAGATTTACTTGAGAATAGCAACTCCCAGGCAGGTTCTCCTGTCCCAGAGATCGAAGCCAGAGAAGCCACTCGCTCAAACTAAAGCAGGCAGAATATATAGATTGTAGGTGAGGGGTGGTGATGAGTCTACCACAAGCTGGGTTTGTGGTCAAAAGCTGCTGACCACTGTAGGCAGGGACTGGGGCAGCTGGCAACTTCAGGGGAAGAAGCTGCTCTGACCCTAACTCTAACCCTAGTCCTAACTGCCAAGAATTTGGAACTGAGCTTCTTGGCACTTTTCCTTCATTCAGAAACTCGGAGTGGATGGGATTAGGAGAGACATACAGGAATGGGGTTTTCAGGATCAAGCAGGGGCAAGCTGGAGGTTCCAAACAAACAGTGGTCTTATTTTTGCCTTTAGGATTAACAGCATACATGCAGATAAAATGCTTATATGCATAAAACAAACAAGCAAGCAAGCAAATGCCAGATCTGCCAGACTTGGAGCTACATGCCTATAATCCTGGTGCTCAGAAGCCTGAGGTAGGGGGATCAGAAGTCAAGACTACCCTCATCTAGTTTGAGAGTAGCTTGGGCTATATGAGACCTTGCCTCAAAAGACAGACACAGGGACACAGAGATACAAAAACAATATATCAGATGTTATTTTTCACACCTCTGTAAAAATATGTTAGTCCCTGATCCAAAGGGTGAGATATCCATGGCAATTTCTGCTCCTGAGGACAGTTACAGAAGTAATTCCAAGGGGTTCCCAACCTTCCTTATGTATGATAAAGTGTTCCACGCTTTTAAAATAGTTTTTTCCTTATAAGTAGAAATTGTCCTTAAAATTGAACTGTTTAAAATCTTTTTCTCTGTTTCCAAGACTGGGCTAGAAACAGCTCTCTGAAACACTGGAACCCATTTCCTCCCCTACAACTTCTCGTCTGGAGTTTTATTGTTTTTTGAGAAAGGGTCTCACTAGTTAGCTCAGGCTATTCTGCAACTCACTACTTAGCCCTAGGCTGGCTTGAAATTCATGATCCTCCTTTCTTAACTCGACAAATACTGGAATTAGAAACATGCACCCACCACTGACTGGTTGGTTCGATCCTCAGCTAGTCCATATAATTGAGGCTAGCCTTGAACTACTGCTCTTCCTGCTGAACCCTCCTGAGTACTGGAGTACAGGCACACACTACCCTTCCCGGGTTGGTGTTTCCTCTTCCAGCTTCCTTTCATGGAAGCTGCATTTTCTAGATATAATAATCCTTTTTTGTTTGTTTTGTTTTGCTTTTCGAGACAGGGTTTCTCTGTATTGCTTTGGTGGTTGTACTGGAACTTGCTCTGTAGACCAGGCTGGCCTTGAACTCACAGAGATCTGCCTGCCTCTGCCTCCCGAGTGCTGGGATTAAAAGCCTATGCCACCAACACCCAGCACAATAATCCTTTTTTTTTAAGGTTTTGTTTGGTTTGTTTGTTTGTTTGTTTTTCCGAGCCAGGGTTTCTCTGTGAAACAGTCCTGGCTGTCCTGGAACTCACTCTGTAGACCAGGCTGGCTTTGAATTCACAGAGATCCACCTGTCTCTGCCTCTGGAGTGCTGGGATTAAAAGCCTGCACCACCACCGCTCAGCTAGATACAGTAATCTTGAATATTTGGAAAAGGAAGAGCTACAGAGTGAGTGCCGGGACAGGCTCC
Source organism: Cricetulus griseus (assembly GCF_003668045.3). NCBI lineage: Eukaryota > Metazoa > Chordata > Mammalia > Rodentia > Cricetidae > Cricetulus > Cricetulus griseus. Next base: position 61,059,987 of record NC_048595.1, read on the forward strand.
AAAGCTACACAGAGAAACCCTGTCTCGAAAAAAAAAAAAAGCAAAAACAAACAAACAAACAAAAGAAACAAAACAAACAAACAAAAACAAAAAGAGGGGGCTGGAGAGATGGCTCAGAGGTTAAGAGCACTGACTGTTCTTCCAGAGGTCTTGAGTTCAATTCCCGGAAACCACATGGTGGCTCACAACCACCTTGAATGAGATCTGTGTACATAATAAATAAAATCAATAAAAAAGAAAAGGAAAAGGAAGAAACTGCACACATAGTTAAGATTTGTAGACCTTTTCTTGCTAATACTCTCCTAAAAATACAATAAAACAGCCATTTGTATAACATTTGTACTGTTTGGGGCATCATAAATGATCTGGGGATGGTTTAAATAACACAGGAAATGGGATGTGTGCAGCACTGTTACGCTCTTTTACATAAGGAACTGAAGCATCTATGGACTTTGTATCCACAGGTGTTCCTGAAACCAACAATTCATAGAAAGTGAGGGACAAGACTCCACATTTGCTACATGCCTAAGGCTGACCTTACACTCCTGATCTTCCTGCCTCATCTAGAGTGCTACAATGATGGCAGGTCTGTACCACCAAGACAGATGTATGATACCAATATTTAAAACTTAAAGCCAGGCCGGGCATTGATGGCACATGCCTTTAATCCCAGCACTCGGGAGGCAGAGGCAGGTAGATCTCTGTGAGTTTGAGGCCAGCCTGGTCTCCAAAGCAAGTGCCATGATAGGCTCCAAAGCTACACAGAGAAACCCTGTCTCGAAAAACAAACAAAAATACAAAACTTCACTTTATTTTGGGGAGACAGGTTCTCTCTACATACCCTTGGCCTCAAACTCACAGAGATCAATATGCCCCTGCCTCCAGAGTGCTAAGATTAAAGGTGTGAGCCACCTTTTTTAAGACAGGGTCTCCCTATGGTGCCCCAGACACTCGATCATAGGTAAAGTGTGTGTGTGTGTGTGTGTGTGTGTGTGTGTGTGTGTGTGTGTGTGTGTGTGTGTGTGTGTGTGTGCGTGTTGTTTTGTTTTTGAGAGGTCTTGCTAGGTTGTGGAGGCTTGCCTGGAATTCGTGACTCTCCCACTTCTTCTTTCTGAGTATTAGTTTTACAGGCCCAACTCTAGGAATTTTGCAAAATTATGACAATCAAAACAATTTGAACTGACACTGGACAAATAAACAAACTACCGAAACAGGTCAAGTGTGGAGAAATAAACTCATACCACTAGTACTAAATCTGTGAGATAGAGCCCCCATCCCATGGAGTACTGGAACACCTAGATACCCACATGCAGAAGGAGGAGGCTGACTCCACTCGGAAGAGACACATTAGGATAACCACTCCACATTTACAACAGTGTATGTCTTGTCATTCTAGTCACAGGAAGGCTGGGACAGGAAGACTGCTGGAACAACAGGAATATAGTGACCAAGAGGCCAGCCTGGGAAACTTAGTGAGACTCAGTTTCAGAAACAAACAAACCTCAAAGTGGACCAATGACCTAATATAAGAACTAAAATATGATGGGCATTGGTGGCGCACGCCTTTAATCCAGCCCTCAGGAGGCAGAGGCAGGCAGATCTCTGTGAGTTCAAGGCCAGCCTGGTCTACAGAGCAAGTGCCAGGATAGGCTCCAAAGCTACACAGAGAAACCCTGTTTCAAAAAAAAAAAAAAAACCTAAAATAATTAAAAATAGGGACCAATTTTTAAGATCAGATTGGTGGTAACACAGGTCTACAATAATCCCAGCACTTGAGAGGCATCGCAATGAGGATCAGGAGTCATCCTCGGCAGCAATGTAGAGTTTGACATCTGCATGAGCTACAGTGAATGCCTGACTCCAGAAAATACAGTAATATCACTCCCCCAAACCCAATCTCACTCATTTGTTTGTTTGTTACTTGAGGCAGGCTCTCACTATGTACTCCTGCCTGTCCTGGAATTTATTATGTAGACAAAGCTGGCCAGGAATTTGTGGCAATATTCCTATCTGCCTCCACAGTGCTGGGGTTAAAGGCACATATCACTAAAGGTAGGCCAAACAATCCAAATTCTAAAACAGGCAACAGGACCTCAATGTTTAAGAGCAGTAGCAACTGATTACCATCTTTAACTCCAGTTCCAGGGGAACAGATGCCTTCTGATATCATACCTTCTTCTGATGTCTGAGGTTGAAACATGCAAGTGGTGTACAGACATACATGCAAAATATCTATACTCATATAATTGTGGTAGAACTGTCCATTGGTAAAGCCTTTGTATAAGATACATTTTTTAAAAGATTTTATTTATTACATATACAACATTCTGCTTCCATGTATATCTGCACACCAGAAAGGGCACCAGATCTCATAACAGATGGTTGTGAGCCAGCATGTGGTTGCTGGGAATTGAACTCAGGACCTCTGGAAGAGCAGTCAGTGCTCTTAACCTTTGAACCATCTCTACAGCCCCGAAGATACATTTTTAATTCCTCAAAATTTAAAACCGGAACGACTTCCTTGCTCTTTGGAGGAATAGGCAGAATTATGAGTTCCTAGCACAATATAATCCTGTCTCAAAAAATTAAATATAGAGAAAGCTACAGTATGTGGATATATATATTCAAAAGCTACTCTATGTAGGTATATATAATCCTGTCTCAATATTTGTACTCCAGTGTTGATTGCAACACTGTGTATAATAGCCCAAAGGGAAGCAACTTGAATGTTTGACAAAAGAACACACACACAGGATCACATGCTAAAATATAAACTGTGAAGACTACATTTAGTGAGACCAGCCTATCATAAAAAAAGACAACTACCGTATGATTCCACCCACTTGACATGCTCGGGCAAAATTTTAGAGACAGGAGTTGGTGACACAGTGGTGAGCATAGCTGCCTTCTAAATTTTCAGGGGCAGAAAATTGAAGGGTGAGTAGGTAAGATGTTATTTAATCAGTATGAATTAATAGACTGGAGTGATGGCTCAGTAATTAAGAGCACTTGCTGCTCTTGCAGAGGACTGAGTGAGTTCTTAGCACTCCTGTTGGGTGGCTCACAACTGCCTATAAACTCCAGCTCTAGGGGGATCTCTGGTTTCCTGCAGCACCTGCACTTATATGCACATGCTCACCTACATAAACATAATTAAAAATAGTCTTTTCCTGGGCGGTGGTGGTGCATGTCTTTAATCCCAGCACTCGGGAGGCAGAGGCAAGCCGATCTCTGTGAGTTTGAGGACAGCCAGGGCTGTTACCTAGAGAAACCCTGTCTTGGAAAAATAAAACAAAAAAGTCTTTTATCAAAAAAATGTATGACACCTTTTACAAGATGAAAATAACTGAAAGATGTTTCAAAACAAAGTACACTTAACATTCCTGAAATGTACACTGAAAATAGTTAAAATAATTTTACATTTTACAATAAAAAAACATACAGTTTTTGAGATTCATTTGTAGTTAAATGTATCACGCCCATGTGGACAGGGTATGTACACATGCAAGTCCCAGTGCCAAGAGAGCCCAGGAAGCCCACTGGATTCCCTGAAGCTGGAATTACAGACGTTTATAAAACACAGGATAGTGTTTTCTTGAAGTGAAAAAAAAATCGTTAAAAATGTAATAGACAAGCCGATCAGTGGTGGTGCACACCTTTAATTCCAGCACTCGGGAGGCAGAGGCAGGAGGATCTCTGTGAGTTCGAGGCCAGCCTGGTCTCCAGAGCGAGTGCCAGGATAGGCTCCAAAGCTACACAGAGAAACCCTGTCTCGGGGGAAAAAAAAGAAAGAAAAAAAAAAATGCTGTTTAGAGATCCCGCTCCTGGCTGGTTCCATATATTCTAAACTAATACACATATGGCTGAAGTTATAAATTAACAGATATTTACTGAACACTTTATTTAGTGTCACGTACTTAGCCGTGTTCTGAGGATGCCTGAACTTTAAACCTGAGAGCTCTGACTAAATTTATCATCTAGTACAGGGGCAGACCAGACCATTCAATCATGTATGCGTAATCAGCAATCAATATAAAAGCGGTGCTACACTCCAGGAAGGAGGGGGTCCTATTTTAGGTAGAATGCTTAAAGAAAGGTTTAGAGCTGATATTTAATCGATCTACATAACATCAGCTGGCGTCTGTTCGAGTACAGCAAAATGAGAAGGTTCGCGAGGCCGTGGTAAGAAGTTTGAACAGCAGGCTGGTGAGAACAGCTCACACTCCTTTAGAAGCACGCAGACAAGAGTTGCAGACGCAGTCGGGAGGCGGTGGCGCACGCCTTTAATTCCAGCGCCCGGGAGGCGAAGGCAGCCTCGGGGTTATGACCCCTACCCGACCCGCAAAAGGGAAAAAAGGTGGCGTGATCGAGAAAGCAGGGAGACTCAGACCACGAAGCAGCTGACGGTTGCCCGTGCTTGGTAAACGTGACTACTTGGCTTCTGCGACCCGGAGACTGCGGTAGTCACTCCGGTAGACGCAGAAAAAAGCGAGGTTTTCATAATTTCTAGCTGTCGATCGCCGGAAGCAGGACAGAATCCTCAACTGGAAAACTCCCGCAGACATGACAGGCCCGCCCGGGCGACAATTCCGGTTGTGCTTTCCTACTTCGCTATATTATACTAGACCTCGGTCGGGAGCTGAGGTTCGACTCCTCCATGTAGACCAGACCCTCATCCCAGGCCGCGCGGGGGGGATTAGCCAGGAAGCCGCTTGCCCTCAAGACCAAAGACAGACGAGCTCAGCGGAAAACCCAGTAAACAAACCAACCACGCCGCAAAGAGCCGGCCTCGGGGCATCCTAGTAATCCTGTCCCCCGGAAGTACCGCCCCTCCGGACTGACTTCCGCCGCCCTCCGCACAGGCCAGTCTCGCGAGAATTGACAGCGCTATGTGACCTGGGTTAGGCGGAAGTTAGGTCTCTTTTTCGTGGCGCCTCCTGCGCGGTCGGCTGCGTCAAGATGAAGGTAGGAGGTGGTAGTTGGGCCTGAGTGAGGCCGGGGAGCTTAGTTCGAGCCCCAGAGAGCAGCATTGCCTCCGCCCCAGGCTTTCACAAATCCCGCACTAGGTGGAGAAGGGTCTTGAGGCAGGAGGAAGCTCTCTCTCGTGGGCTTGGGGCTCCGTGGGACAGCGGATGGCGGCCGATTGCAGCGTTGGAACGGCGGGCGTAGTCCAATGGCGGCGCCCGGCTCCTGGCCCGGCCTGCGGCGGGCAGTCCGGCTGCTCTTGTACTCTCGCCGCCACTTGCTCTGCGTTCCGGGATCGTGAGGGGCGCAGAGCTGGAGGAAACCATGTCCCATTAATGGGGTACTTAACCATTCTTGGGCTTGCAAGAATCCGCGTCTCCAATTTTCTGCCGTGTATAGGCGATGCATCAACACGTCGTGCGACTGAATTGTTGGTGTTGTGTAGGTTTCCTAAGGTTTTGTTTTTTGTTTTAAATCCTAGCTGAATATCTCCTTCCCGGCCACCGGCTGCCAAAAACTAATTGAGGTAGACGACGAAAGAAAGCTTCGTACTTTCTATGAAAAACGCATGGCCACAGAGGTGGCTGCTGATGCTCTGGGTGAAGAGTGGAAGGTAATGTTATTCGCATTATTCCTAACTCTTGACAGTGTTGTAAGTAGTGTTGCCATCTGGCAGTGATATGTTAATAGGGAGTTAAGGTTCAAGCTGGTGGGACTATGTAGTAGATAAAGCTGAGGGAAGTGCCAAGAGGAGTACCTTGTTTTCTGTTCTTGACTGTTATAATTCAGGTACTTGAAAGTCCTTCGTGTTCGCTCAGGTAAAACTTGGGTGATTAGTAGTGCAGCCAAATGGAGAATTTGCTAGTTGAACTTAAATTGGAAATGTGAGGTTGAAATTGGTCTCAGTTATTCTCCTTAGGTGTGGCTCACGAGAGGTCAATCAAGATCGTGTATTTTGTAGATTGGAAAAGACTGGTAAATGTACTATTTTGTTTTCAATGCAGGGTTATGTGGTCCGAATCAGTGGCGGGAATGACAAACAAGGTTTTCCCATGAAGCAAGGCGTTTTGACCCATGGCAGAGTGCGCCTGCTGTTGAGTAAGGGGCATTCTTGCTACAGACCAAGGAGAACTGGAGAGAGGAAGCGCAAGTCTGTTCGAGGATGCATCGTGGATGCCAATCTGAGTGTTCTCAACTTGGTTATTGTAAAAAAAGGTGAGGCTTTTGTTTAATTTGTTGGTCTGGAACTCAAGATCTGGCTCTGCCTCCTAGGTGGTGGGACTAAAGGCCAACACCAGTGCTTCTGACCCCAAAGGGTTTTTAATTGGGATTGTCTGTATGTTGGTCGATAAACAATTAGGAATTACTAATTAAACATTATGCTGGTAAAACTTAATATCTTTGTTCTGATTGTTTCTCCTAAGGAGAGAAGGACATTCCTGGACTGACAGATACTACTGTTCCTCGTCGTTTGGGACCTAAAAGAGCTAGCAGAATTCGAAAGCTTTTTAATCTCTCTAAAGAAGATGATGTCCGCCAATATGTTGTGAGAAAGCCTTTAAACAAAGAGGGTAAGAAAGGATTATGTCTTTTGGAGGCATTTTGTACTTTTGTAGCACTGTTGCCATCAGCCTGGAGTCTGATTTACCAATTAAGTTCATGGCTTTGAGTTTATGAGTGACAAAGATAGGAAGTTGTGAGGTTACAAAAATATTGTGTGCGGGTTCAGAACAACTTGCAGGAGATCAGGTTCCAATTTGGTGCTTTGGATCAAAAAAAGAAACACCATCTACTGATGGGTGGGCTGGTATTTTTAAGTCTCTGGGATATGGATTATCCTTCATAAGGGAAATGTCTGATTTGGGGGTACAAATAAGAACACATGCATACTTGTTAGCAACATATTCATTAATAAAGAGCCATAGCATCAGGGAACAATGTTTAATGTTTCTACAGTGAACATAGCATTTATATTAAATACAATAACTCATGACTGTTGATTTAGACATGTAGTAGCAGAAGTATGGTACTAGAGAAAATATTTAAATTGACCCTGGGCTTCAAACCCCTGTGTGCCACGTTGTTCCTTTGTGGGCAGAGTAGCTCAGCTATAGTGGAACTTGCATGTCCATCTATATATTTGCTTTTGGTGGTGAGATTACATCAGATTTCTGTTCTGAATGTGAAGAATTTCTGTCAGAATTGTGGAGTGCAAATCCACAAGGCTAAAATAAGTAATCATAGTAGCCCTAGACTTGTAAGTAGACAGGTGAATGGGAAATTGAAAATAAGGTGGAATTATGTGAAATTGGAGACCACAGGAGCAGAGTGCAACACTTGTATTAGGTGGATGATAAGGCTTGAATTGGGGCCTTGTGTGACAGGCTAGTGCTATACCATTGGGTATACCCCATCTAGCAAGAATATTAAGCATTAACTCACTTCGATTTTTAGGTAAGAAGCCCAGGACCAAAGCACCCAAGATCCAACGACTTGTTACGCCACGTGTCCTACAACACAAACGTCGTCGTATTGCTCTGAAGAAACAACGAACAAAGAAAAACAAGGAGGAGGCAGCAGAATACGCTAAACTTTTGGCCAAGAGAATGAAGGTAAGGCAGTGGATAACGAATGCAGGACTGCTATTAGGTTTGCATTTTCACCCAGGAAAGCTTTAACTTTTTTTTTTTTTCTCTTTCATTCTGTTTAGGAAGCCAAAGAAAAGCGCCAGGAACAGATCGCCAAGAGACGTAGGCTGTCTTCACTGAGAGCTTCTACTTCTAAGTCAGAGTCCAGTCAAAAATAAGTCTTTAAGGATAACAAATAAATAATCACACATTGAGTCTCTGTTATTTGATTTTTTTTATTAATGGTGTAACTGGGTAATTGAAGTTGGATAAAGTGAGTTGAAAATGAATATACATACAGGATTGTGCTAAGAATAGGGGGAAAGTATTCCTATGCGTTTAGCCCAAGGCTGCTAGAGGCTTGGGTTGTGTTACCTGTTGTGAGCAAGTGCATTCATTCATAGACCATAAGACTTAAAGAGTCAATGACTCACTAAGGCCTGGGTGCTGGTGGCACATGCCTTTAATCCCATCACTGGGGAGGCAGCCTTGCCTGGTGGTTCTGGATCTCCGAGTTTAAGGCCAGCCTCGTCTACAAAGTGATTTCCAGGACAGCTAACTAAAACCTGTCAAGGCTTTATCTTTAGATGACACATGACCCATTGTGCTTTTTGAGGTGTTTTTCTGTGGTCCAGGTTGGCCTTGGGAGTAAGAGCTTCAGCCAACATCCCAGCTTTGACTTCAAAGTGTATAAAACAGGTTTTTCTAAGGCAAGGTCTGGCTGGCATGGAACTCAGTATGTGGCTAGTCTCTGCCACCATGCCTGGAAAGAGCCGGATCTTAAGGTATATGAAATTCAAATCATGTAATACAAGCTCAATTTCCCTATAAAACAGGTTGAAATAGCCGTGTGTTGGTGGCGCATGCCTTTAATCCCAGCACTCGGGAGGCAGTGGCAGGCGGATCTCTGAGTTTGAGGCCAGCGTGGTCTCCAGAGCGAGTGCCAGGATAGACTCCAAAGCTACACAGGGAAACCCTGTCTGGAAAAAACCAAGGGAAAAAAAAAAACAGGTTGAAATAGTAAAGTAATACTTGTGATCACCAGAGGGTCTGCATGCAATGCAAATTTCTATACACTGCTTATGGAAGGCAATAGCAAGCCTGGCCTGTACAATGAATTCTGGGATAGCTAGGGCCACATACTTTTCAACCTTTTTAAAAGCCAAAAGGGATTTTGTATGTATCATGAGATTACGTTCCCATATATGACCCAAAGAACACCCTTGCTTTCTAATTGTAGGGATGCAGAAACAAAAATGAAATTTGCCTCTTGTTCATGATGAGGGAATTTTAAATATTAAATGAATTAGTCACTAGAGAAGTACAATCTTAAACTGGGGTTTGTAACAGCAGCCTGTAGGCCTAGCACTCAGGAAGCTGCTTTCATGGGGTATACAATGAGGTGTTGGTTAACCATGTAGGTTGTCAAACAAAAATAAGATAAATCCGCTTGGCAATGGTGGCACACACCTTTAATCTCAGCACTTGGGATACAGGCAGGTGGATCTCTTGAGTTCAAGACCAGCATGGTCTACAGAGTGAGTTCCAGGATAGGCTCAAACAAAAATCCAAGTACCAAAAAACCTAAGATATTTTCTTAATTTTGAAGGTTGCTTTTAGAAGTCAGCCTACCTGGTCTATTTTTTTTAAGGTCTCCTATAGCCCAGGCTAGCCTCAAACTCTGGATCCTCAACTTAAATTCTGGGATTGGTAAAGGTGCTAGAGAAAACCTCTAAAAAATTGAACACAATCGGTGACAGTGGCACATGCTGGCAGAGAAGCAGGCACATTGAATTTGAGGCCAGCATGGTATACAAAGTGAGTTTCAGTACAGCTAGGGCTACACAGTGAAACCTCATCTCAACACAATGTTACACCAAAAGATTTAACTCCATATCTTAACTGTCTCATAAACATAAAGTACTTTGGCAAGAAGCAATTCAGGTTACAAAGACCAGAAAGAAAAAAAATCCCAAAACAGAAAAAGGAGCCCAATCCTAGAAATTGCAGCAGCCTTAGAAATGCAGCAGACAGACGAGATTGGGCACGTTCAAGGGTGGTATGGCTGTAAACACCTTCAGCAAAGTGGCAGGATACAAGATTAACTCAAAAAAATCAGTAGCCCTACTATATATAGAAGATAAATGTGCTGAGAAAGAAATCAGAGAAATGTCACCCTTTAATAACAATAGCAACTAACAACAATGTATCTTGGGGTAACACTAACCAAAAACCGAGAAAGACCTGTACAGTAAGAACTTTGAGTCTTTAAAGAAAGAAATTAAAGAATAAACCAGAAAATGGAAAGATTCCCCATGCTCTTGGATAGGTAGGATCAACATAGTAAAAATGGCAATCTTGCCAAAAGCAATCTACAGATTCAATGCAATTCCCATCAAAATCCCAACACAATTCTTCACAGACCTTGAAAGAACAGTACTCAACTTCATATGGAAAAACAAATTGAAAACCCTGATACTAATCCACACACCTATGATTTTTGACAAAGAAGCTAAATTTATACAATGGAAAAAAGCATCTTCAACAAATGGTGCTGGCATAACTGGATACAAACATGTAGAAGACTACAGATAGACCCAAGCCTATCGCTATGCTCAAAACTTAAGTCAAAATGGATCAAAGACCTCAACATAAATCCAGACACACTAAACCTATTAGAAGATAAAGTGGGAAATACCCTTGAATTAATTGGTACAGGAGACCACTTTCTGAACATAACACCAGTAGCTCAAACATTGAGATTGACAATTAATAAATGGGACCTCCTCAAACTAAGAAGCTTCTGTAAAGCAAAGGACACAGTCAACAAGACAAAATGACAGCCCACAGAATAGGAAAAGATATTCACCAACCCCACATCTGACAGAGGGCTGATCACCAAAATATACAATGAACTCAAGAAGCTAGCCACCGAAACACCAAACACTGGGATTAAAAGATGGAGTGCAGAACTAAATAGAGAATTCTCAACAGAGGAATCCAAAATGGCTAAAAGACACTTGAGACAAGTGCTCAATATCCTTAGCCATCAGGGAAATGCAACTCAAAACCACTCTGAGATACCATCTTACACCGGCCAGAATGCCTAAAATCAATTAATACCAATGACAACCTATGCTGGAGAGATGTGGAGAAAGAGGAACTCTCCTCCATTGCTGGTGGGAGTGCAAACTTGTACAACCACTTTGGAAATCAGTATGGCAGTTTCTCAGGAAAATGGGAATCAGTCCACATCAAGATCCAGCAATCCCTCTCTTGGGCATATACCCAAAGAATGCACACTCTGCACACTCATACAATTAGGACGTATGTTCAACTATGTTCATAGCAGCATTATTTGTAATAGCCAGAACCTGGAAACAACCTAGAAGCCCCTCAACTGAAAAATGGATAGAGAATATGTGGTATATTTACATAATGGAGTACTACTTGGGGGGGGTGGAATCTTGAAATTCGCAGGCAAATGGATGGAACTAGAAGAAACCATCCTCAGTGAGGTAACCCAATCACAAAAAGATAAACATGGTATGTACTCACTCATTTTTGATTTTTAGACATAAAGCAAAGGATCACTAGCCTACATTCCACCCTGCCAGAGGAGCTAGGAAACAAGGAGGACCCCAAGAGAAGATTGCATAGTCCCTCGAAGAAGGGGATGGGGACAAGAACCCCTGACCAAATTGGAGCCTGTGGGCAGGGAGAGGAAGGAGAGTCTCCATCCAGTTGCTGTTCGAAGCAGAAACAGACACCCATAGCTAAGCACTGAACTATACTACTGGAATTCAGTTATGGAGAGGGAGGAAGGTTGAGCAAAGGAGCCAAGACCGGGATGGAGAGACCTGCAGAAATAGTGGACCTGACCTACTGATAGCATGGAGACCCTTGTCATAAAGCTGGGGAAACAGCATTGGACCAAACCAAACCCTCTGAATGTGGGTGCCAGCTAGGAGTCCAAGACAGTCTATGGGTCCTCTAACAGCCAGTCTTTATCCCTAGAGCACAAATGGACTTTGGGAGCCCATTCCCTACTGAGGGATACTATTGCAGCTCAGATACAGCAAGGAGGGTCTAGACCCTCCCCCAAACAATATGACAGACTTTGAAGGTCCTTGGTAGAGGACCTCACTATCCCTGGGGAGCAGTCGGGGGGGGAGGTGGGAGGGAACATGGGAGGGCCAGGGAATGGGGGGGCTGGATATGTAAATATGAATAATGAAAAATAATTTTTAAAAAGTTGAAAAAAAAAGAAATGCAACAACAACAAATTTAAGATTTTTCTTTTTATTCAACTTTAATTTCATATATGCAAGATAAATTTATTGGGTCAATAAGTGTTAAGGTATAAGCTGTAAAAATATATATATTTGAAACAGTAAAAGATCCAATTTGAATGTAATAAAGACTTTACAAAATTTCTGATAAAGTTTTCATTTAACACTCAAATTCAGACTAGAATTGTCCAAAGTTCAGATTAACAACTTTCTAACATTGAAATGCTGGTACATAATTTTTAAAAGTTCCCACCATGTGGAAGAGATTCATGCTATAGATGTGTACCATATTGAGGTAAGTTTATGTGTCAACTGGTTTAGTCATCTGCATACATAACCACATAACCACTGAGTTTCTAAACCATGTAGACAGTTAAGGCAAATTTGCTGTTCTTATGTTAATGAATGTTTTAAACAAGCACAATAAATGTCAAGGTGGGGCATTCAAGGTCATGATTTCTTAAACCTACTGGCAATGAGTTCAATAAGCTTTTAAGACTTAATTGATTCAACCTAAAAAGAAAAACAGTATTTACAAATACACACTTTTACACTTTTATTCACAGGAATATAAATCAAAATATCATACAAGAATAAAACTTTTATGTGCAGTGCAAATTCTCCATCCCACAGTTTTTTTTTTTTTTTTGTTTTGTTTTTTTTTTTGGTGGTACTAGGAACTGAACCTAGGGCCTCACATATGCTAGGCAAATGCTCTACTACTGAACTACATTCCCAGACCTACCTCCTTTCAACTTTTTATTTTGAGATAGGGGCTTACAAAGTTGTTCAGGCTGGCCTTCAACTTGATATCCTCCTGCCTCTGCCTCCTAAGAAACCAGGACTATCAAAAGTAATCAATACCAACAAGTGGCAAAGACTAAGCATTCTAAGCATGTTCTGGATAATTTTGGTAGGTTACAAATTTAATTTCATTTTACCCATTGGATTCCAATGGAAGCAGTGGTACTGGAAGAAGGAAAGGAGTACCTAGGTATCCAACATACAACCTACTAAGCAAGATAATACATAATTTAAAATGTAAAGACACAAAATTTAAGTCAGAGTGAAGGCAGTTGTTATGACTTAGATGCCTTTGGAACTGCTGACTACAAAGTTAGTAGTCCTTTACTGAGCAATGAGGCCTCCTTAAGAAACTATTGCAACATGTAATCTAAGTATTTTAATAAATAGACACACACATACCTCCTGCATAGCCCCACACATATACAGTCATACATAGTTACTCTTATAATTGAAATATTTCAGTTTTGGGGTTAGGCAAATTTAATTTGCCATTTTCCAGCCCAGCAACTTCAATAAAACCAAATATCTAGAAAGATCACAATTTTGTTATTTCTTTTACACATACTGTGAAATCCAAAAATAGTTTTCAACAGAGGCAGAGAAATAGGTCAGGAACTGAAAATAAACCTCTGGAAATTGAGTAGTATTTCACATTCTGAGATGATTTGGTATGAATTACAGTTCATTTGTATTATTATACCCCAAGATTTACTTCATTTCAGCTTTCACCAAGTCACGATTTGGAAAAAAAAACTAGAAAGTTTCCAGATAGGATCTACTCTCCCAGTACTCTACCAAAATTGGAATGAATCTTATTCAAATGAGAGGTGCTCCAAAACACTTCCTGCACCATTCCATACTGACACTTGGTGGGGCATCGATTTTCTGTAACTTTTCAAGAATCTCTGAAGATAGACTTCTGTATGCGAGTCCATATTCATTGTCAAAAGCCTCTGAAAGACATTTTCAAAAATGCAGTTGTAATTTTTTTTAACCAAAAGCTATATACTTTTTTTTTAAAAAAAATCATACTAAGTCACATGACACAGACTACACTGTCTATTTAAAAGTACTAATTATTTAGTATTTTCTGAGTTGAAAGGTTTGGGGTGGAATAGAGTAGGGAATACATGCCACAGGGGACAATTTGAAGGATTCAGTTTTCTCCTCCCATCATGTAGGTACTGGGGACCAAACTCGGTTATCAGGCCTAGTGGGAGGTGGCCTCTACGCACCGAGCCATCTCACCTGCTGTTTTAAGAATATAGCTCACTGCCCTTCAACTTGTGATCTTCCAATATTAGCCCCCAGGTGCTGAGAGTATAGACACCAGGCCCAGCTAAAGGAGTAATCTATCCTTCTTTTTAAAGAAAGGCTTTATTTTAGCTTATAGTTCCAGAGGATAGTCCACAATGGCCTAGAAGGCTTGGCAGAGGTAGGAAGCTGTCTGATTACATCTCAACCTTTCTAAAGGCAACAATTCACTCAAACAACTACACTTTCTTCTTTTGTGTGTGCTGGTGAATGAATCCAGGTTCCTGTATGCTAGACATGTGGTCTAACACTTCTACCAGCTCCATTTAAAACAAACAAAACAATTTTAATCAGTAAAACTAAAACCTTTTAATAATTCCCCATTAATCAACTTACCAATATCAATATTTTCTCTTCCAAGAGATACTAATGATAAGAAAAGGATTTCTCTGTATAAACTCCTATTAAAAAAAGAAAAAGAAATTCTCTGAAGTGGCCAACAACAACAAAATAGGCAAACAGCAAACAAAACATATGCTGATAGAGATTTTGGTTTGGGGATTTCTTTATGACAGTCTCACTCTAGCCCAGGGTGGCTGGAACTCACTTTGTAGTTAAGACCAGCCTCAAACTATTGGCAATCTTCCTGTCTTAGCCTTCTAAGTGCTGAGCTTACAGATATGAACCAGCACACCTGGCAGTGTACAGTGCAAACACATTCAATTCCACACTTGGTTAATAGCTCTGCAATTATTTCCTGCATTCATGTAGTGCCTTGTGTATATGAAGTCTCTTTCCAGAAGCTAATTGAGGGGTATGATAAACTCTACATGTAAAAAATATCCTGTGAGCCTCTAATTCAAATTTTAAACATTAAAAAAAAGTTGATGGGGGTTGGGAGGTGTGGCTCAATCACACAGCATTGGTTGAACATGCACAAGCTCCTTGGGTTTGAACACCAGTGTAAGAATTCAGGCATTATGCTGGCCTACCTGTCACCTGGCAGAATGCACTCAGGCACCCTGGTCAGACCAGGTGCAAAGGACCCCTTTAAAAGAAAGACCTCCACCCACTTACACTCTCTTTCCACTCTCTCTCTCTTGCTGTTCCCCTGAGGCAGACGACTTTTCCTGTCTCCCTCTTCTGTCCTCTGTCTCTTCATCTCTTTTCTCCCCACCTCCTTTTCTAATAAAACTTCTCACTTAAGCTCTGTCTGCCTGGCATGTTTGTCCCTCCATCTTGCCTGCCATGGAATCTGCCAAGGTTCTCCACACTGTATTCCTAACAACCAGTACCATTGCTCTAGGGTTGTGGCAAAGTTGCCTAGCATGTATGAGGGCCAAAGTCTAACCCTTATCTAGCTATGGCAAACACTAAAAAATAAAGATGAGGTGGACCTTTGAGATGAATTTATATCAAGGAGGGCATATGTCTGTAATCCTAGCACTTTCTGAGTTCAAGGTCAACCTGGCCTATATACTAAGTTCCTGGGCAGCCAAGACCACATAGGGAGACATGTCTCCCACAAAAAAAGACTCTGGGAAAATTCATAATGCTTGATATAACTATGCCCACCCTTTCCAAAGCTTCTACAACAAAATGAACTTAGTCAAGATGAAAATGTGTACAGATCCTAACAAAAAGGATCTGGAAAGTAGTTTCACATCTTGGTACTTTATTATTTGTATAATTTCCTAAACTGATCCTACATCTCATCTCATAAACTTTTATATCCAACAAGAAAAATTATGTGGTCATCACAGCATGGTACAAGTTGTACTCATGTATTTCAAAGTTTAGAAATTCAAAGACTTCCAGTGAAGAGGAGAAACATTTCCAAAATACACACCTTAATGATCAATGACTAACCTAGTCTTTGAATGACTGACAGTGCTTGTGATCAGACATGAATGCATGTATTTGAATACTCATTTGTTTTACAATTAGAGCTATTAAAAATAATATATACCATAAAATGTTAATTGAGTGGCATCAAGGAAAAGATATTGAGATTGTTACCTTTGTCTTTTCACGTTTGGCTTCAGTTGCTGGGAAAGCAGATTGATGGGTTTAAGAACGTCATTCTGCTGAATACTCTGCCTGATAGTCTCAACTAAAGCATTGGCTGCCTGCTGCTCCTCTGACAAAAACGACAGTTTCTTCTCCGAATCTAAAGAACAACACATGGAAAGCAAGTTTCCCAACAGTAACAAGGTTTCCAGAGCTATGTCATCTCGAGTTGTCTATTTAAAATCACCTCCCATTTGCCAGTAAAACCATGTGACAATGTGCTCACTAAAACATATTTCCAGCTTTCTTTAAATAGATTAACCCTCTTGCCTTTTCTCAGACTTATAGCTTCTTCCCAGAGGCTGGGGTGTGATATACTATATATATTCCAGAAACTGTAGTGGGACCAAGGAGCAAACTTTACTGATTGTAAAAGTGAATACAACAGAAGGAGCCAGAACTCCCAATGATAAAGGAATTGCTTAGAAACTACCCAGTTCATGAATTTTCACTAGAAAATAAAAATCAAAGGCTGGGCAGTAGTGGCACACCTTTAATCCCAGCACTCAGGAGGCAGAAGCAGGAAGATCTCTGTGAGTTCAAGGCCAGCCTGGTCTACAAATCGAGTTCTAGGACAGGTTCCAAAGCTACACAGAGAAACCGTGATGGAGGGGGAATTGAGTTGAATCACATGCATAAATTTTAAAAGTGTGTGCTTAGGGACTGGAGAGATGGCTCAGCAGTTAAGAGCACTGGCTACTCTTCTAGAAGACCAGGGTTCAATTCCAAGCACCCACAGGGCAGCTCAAAACTGTCCAGGAGATCTGACACCCTCACACAGACACATGTGGGCAAAACACCAATTCACATAACATAAAAATCAATAAATCATTAAAAAAAAAAAGTGTGTGCTTAGTATGGGAGAAAAGGTACTTTGATGTAGATATTTCAGGTTTTGACCAGGAACTTTTGATGTTGTCTGGGCTGACCTTGACCTTGTGATCTTCCTGTCTCAGCTTTCTGAGTGCTTGAACTATGGGCATATGCCATCATACACAGCTAAGGAATTTCTGTGCTAGGGACTTAACTCAAGGCATCTTGTGTTAGGAAAGTGCTCTGCTTGTACCTGAAGTCCTCAAATTTTAAAATTTTATTATGTGCATGTGTCTGCACAGCTGTCCTTGAATCCAGAAAAGGGTATCTGATATCATCTGGAGCTGGAGTTACAGATGGTTGTGCACTGCCTGACCACTCACTTGATGTGGCTGTTGGTAACTGAATGCCAAGCAATTACTCTACTCTTACTGAGTCATCATTCTAGTCCCTCCATTTTTTTTTTAATAACAGTTATTGAGACACAATCACTAAGTCAAGCAATTCATCTAAAAAAATTCTTTTGGAGATGTTATTTTGTATATTTCTTTTATTGGTTGATGAATAAACACTGATTGGCTAGGCAGGAAGATAGGCGGGGCTAGGAGACGAGGAGAATTCTGGGAAGTGTAGGCAGAGAGGAGTAGTCATGTGAGCCCGGAAGAGGACTCCAGTCAGGCGTTCTCTAATAAGATAAAACCATGTAGAAATACATAGATTAGTAGTTATGGGTTAATAATTAAGACAGAAGCCCAAGTGACTGGCCAACAGTTTCATAATTAATATAAGTATTATGTGTTCATTTGGGGCTGACACAGCTGTGGGACCAGGCTGGCGGGAAGAACAATCCATAACACTTTTGTGCATGTGTGTTCATACATGCATGCATGCCCATGACATAGCATACATGTGGAGGTCAGAGGACACCTTTCAGGAATTGGTACTTTCCTTCCACCATGTGGATCCTGGGGTTAGATATAGAGGTGAGTGCCAAGCCATCTCACTAGTCATCTTTTTTGTTTTGTTTTGTTTTGTTTTGTTTCTGCCCTATGGTAGGGACATGAAGCTCACCTACAATTATTTTTATTATCTCCTTTTTCCTAAAACAAGTCTCCTTTCCTCTTAGTCTTTTTCTGTCTTCTCTAACCTTGCCTCCCCTTTCTTCCCTCTCTTCCTCTGTCCATTTCTTTTTTCTCATTATAACCTTTACTCTAAAGTTTGTAACTTCTTTTTGCCATTTTCTTTTCTATGGTTATCAGTAGTAGTTCAGAAGCTGGCTTCAATTGAGTTGAAGTGTATATCTATGCCTGATTTCATATGATGCTGTTGTTATCATGGTTATTTTTTCCACCTGAGAAGTACTGAAGATTGAGCCCTGAAGGAAATACTGCTCACTAAAACCCCTAAACAAAACTGGAAAAGATATCCATATGTAAATTTTAACATAAAAACAAGAAACAACAAGATGACAAAGGCCAGTAATCCCAGCACTGGAAGTCTGATTTAAGAGACTCCAGGAAGATGGCAAATCAGTTAGCCTGTTATATAGAACAATTTGCTGTCTTCAAGGACAACAGAAATACACCACACAACAAAATAAACAAAAAATCCCCAAAGTACTATGAATCCCCCCAAAGCTTTAAGTTTTCAATTACCAAACTCAAGACATTAAGATGATAAAATGCTAGATGAAAAATATCCAAGTTTATCTCTGAAACAGATCAATGTTTTCAAAGAGAATACAAATAGAAAATGAAAGGAAATAATTTTCAGGAGATAAGAAAGTCAGCAATATAGATGAGAAAGTTGTAAATATGAATTCGTAACTGAGATTAAAAAAAAAAAACTAGCAGTGATAGAGATGAACTCAGTCAAATTACAAACACAAAAGAAAGCATCCTGTCAGCAGAGAAGGATCAAACAGAAGAAAGAATATCAAGGATAGGAAAAAGGTTGAAGAAATGTTGCATCCAGATACCAATGAAGGATAATAAAAAATAAAGACCTAAGATAGCTCAGCAGATCAAAGTGCTTACTGTGTACTCGATGTTCCGGCTGACAAGAAGAATGTTCCAGTCCCTGATGTTCCTTCTATTATTCCCCCCAATTCTATTGTTGCAGGGCTATTTAAGCCCACTCTAAGCCCCAGTAAATCGAGACCTTGACATTGCACAGACGGACTCTTGTCCTTTCTTGCGCCGCTTGGTCTCCATTTCTCTCTCTCCCCCATTGACCCCCCTAGGTGACATCTCCTCGAGACCCACAAATAACCTGGCCTGCTGGACGGGTCAAGTGGCGCCCAACATGGGGCTTGAGGTACGGTGGTCTCCTGACAGCACCAAGAGAAGAAGAGATTAGTCGACCCAAAGTGGAGACGCCCTGCATCGCTCGTGCACCGGTCTGTCTCGAGGTAAGTACGGCTGTCCCATTATAGTCATGGGCAATACAGCCTCTAAGGAGGCCCTCTTTATCAGAGAAGTAAAGAGTAGTCTTAGGGAGAGAGGAATAAGAGTTAAAAAGAAAGATAAAAAGGAGTAAGAATTAAAAAGGAGAAGATAAAAAGAAATAAGAGTTAAAAAGAAAGATTTAGTTCATTTTTTGTTTTATTAATAAAGCTTGTCTATGTTTGATTTTAATGGGACCAGACATAGCTCCCCAGACCTGGGAAAAGGTTGGGAGAGATTTAGGTAAGATGTATGAGTTAACCCCCCCAAAAAAAAATGTTCCTGAAGTTATTCTTAATTATTGGGCTCTTCTCAGGGACGTCATTCAGAGCCCTGAACTCGTTGGTGAGAGGTCTCGCCTCTTGCTGACTGTTAAAGACTTCCTTCAGAAGTCGCGACCATTGTCATGTACAGAAGCCAATGACTGACCTTCCCCTATTCCCTCAGCCTGTGCTCTCACCCTCCCGGGGCTCTGCATACTTGCAAGCCACGGAGGACTCACTGGTCTGCTCCTTGCTGGCAGCATTTCTTAGAGGCGGTCAAGCTTGAGGGCTGCAACTTGCAGCCTTGGGAGATGCCAACATGGTTGATGGCTAATTAATGTATATAAATGCTATTGATACAGCCAGACAGAAACTGTTTTTGAGACTTATAGAAAAGAAAAGGCAACATATTTAAGATCAGAATTGTTCAAATTTTGGATGCTCATATTTCAATGATTGACTATAAGCTACTATGTTAAAAATTTCAATTAGGATTTTTCTTTTCTACAAGCTGATCATGACCTAGGCAAAAGGAGAAATGTGAGACGTATGCAAGTTATGAATGAATGGTGTGGCCACACCTGGATGCGTGATGTGATTGTGAATTTATGAATGTGGATGAATGGAAATGCCTAAATTGCCTTGCATATGATTAGAGATATTTACATTGCCTTGGATATTGTTTAAAAAATATCAAAATCACTTTAATAGAGTCAAAAAGAGCATCCAGTTAATGAGTCAATGTCTTAACAGGAAAAATTATGATTTGAGCCCTAGGAGATAGTCAATTAAAAAGTTAGCAAAAGTTTATAGCATTAGCTTGGAGATATGAGGAATCTATGATACTATAAAATTTGGCAGATGAGAGGATATAGGTCTTACTAAATTTTTATGGTTAAAAAAGGACATCTAGAAAATAAGGGTTGATGCATGATTTTGAGAAGGATTTATGAGAAGCCTCAAAAAAGAGCCAACCTGTTAGATTCACAGCTTGGCAGGTCAGCTAACATGCAAGTGAGGTCTTATCAGCTTGTCAGCCTCAAAGATTAGATTAGAAAAGGCTACTCAAAAACTCTAAATAAATCTAGAGAACTGTTAAAGACATATGTTATATTCTAAAGAAATTGGGGATTAATAGATAACAATTAGAAAAGATAGTTTAAAAATCTTTTAAATGACTTTTTAGAAATTGTTATAAAATATTCATTGGTTAAGTATTTTTTTTTTGGGACATCTAATGATGATTTAAATCCTTTAAGGAAAATTCTATAAGGAGATAATGATCCAGATATACCTAAACAACTAACTAGAAAGGTAGACAAGTTCATATCTCTCTCTCCCTGATGGGGATGCTGGAGAGACAACAATTCCATGATTACGCTATGCTGCCCTAAAAGAGGAGTGATGTTAACCATTCTGGAGTTATTAGGGATTCCATGGCCAAGCTCAGAGAAAGACTCAACCATCGGTGAAAGGAACGGGAGTTCCAACAAGGCTGGTTTAAAGGAATCTCCACCCTCTTAGGACCCCTACTTATTCTTTTACTGCTGCTTACTTTTGGGCTATACATTCTTAATCACCTACTCCGATTTATTAAAGAATGCTTATCCATAACCCAAGCCCTAGTTCTTAATCAGCAATATCAGGCTCTCAGGCAATAGGCAGGACCATGGGTTTTAGGATTAAAACCTCACAAAAAAGATGGGGGAATGAAATATTTTAGTTTACTGAGAAAAATTAAAAGATTTTAGTTCACAGAGAGAAAAAGTTTCCCACAGGCCTTGGCCCATTACAAGGGGGTTGGCCCCAACCCCGGGCACGTCCCATGGTTTAGACAGGGGCAATCGCCAAGACAATCCTCTTTGGGTCACACCTGGCTGGCCAACAGACAATCAAGGACTTCCCAGGGTACATTCTATGGTTTTTCCTTTGTAGAAAAGCAAGTCACACCTGGGTGACCACTCTAACATGAGATCATACTTTGTAATCAATCACTTTATGCCCCTTGCCTGTATGCTGATCTGTGGTTTTTTTCTGTATAAGGCGCCTGTAACCCTTGCTGGGGTGTGCAGCTTCCCCGATATTGCTGACACCTTTCTGAACCAATTGAACGCATTCGTTCAATGTTTTAAAAAGTATTTTAAAAGAGAACCAAGTATGATACATGTCTCCTACTCTAAGCAACAGTTTAATTGATGGTTTCAGAACAATGATTTATGGGTGATTGTCTTTGCTCAGTTTTCAGGAAGAATTAATAATCAGTTTCTAGCTCATGAACTGTTACAATTTGCACTAATGCATTTTTGTATTTCCAAAATTGTAAAAAGCAGTCCTATAAAAATATGCTATGTTAATTTTTACCAATAGTTCTATTGGGAGAGTCACTTACATAGGTTATTAATAGAAAGAAATAGATAGAGCAGACAGCTCTGGTTTCAGCTCAAATAATTAAACTGCAAGCTGTTATAATGGTCTTTTAAATCCTGGTAAATAATTCATTTAATTTATATACTGACAGTCACTATGTCTTCAAGGATCTTATGGTAATAGAGACAATTCCATACATAGGATCCAATATTAGATTAATTTGAGCAAATTCAAAATGTTATTCACCTAAGAGAATTATCATGTTTATGGGTCACAATGGGAACCTATTAAATAGGCCTTTCACTGATTACTGGCCAAATGGAATGAATTATCTGATTAACAAAATCAGTTGATTTGCCTTAAATAGAAAAAGCTTGACAGGCTTGTAACTTTCTTCATCATGATAGCAAGTCTAAGAAAGAAATTTGGCTTAACCAGAGAGACTGCTGGTCAAATCATCAAACAATGTAAAATAGATCCACAATATGGCTATGGCTAATTTAAGGATGAATCCTCAAGGCCTGCTCCCCAACCATTAATGGCGAATAGATGTGACTCACATTACAGAGTTTGGCAAGTTAAAAATGTGCCACTCCACAAACAGGAGAAGCCACCAGGCATGTTATAAGTCACTGTTTAAGATGTTTTGCTTACATGGGAATGCCAAAAGTTATAAAAACAGATAATGGGTCTGGATATACTAACAAAGCTTTCCAGCAATTTTGTGCTTAATTCCTGAGACCGGTGCTACCGGGACAGCCCTTGTGACCTAGTCCCGCCCAGCGTGCATGGACCTGCCTGCCGAGCCCATGGCGATGGGCATGGCTGGGCCTTTGGGGATGCAGCATGCCGCTGACTTGGGGGAGTGCCTCCGTGCTTCTGTAGCAGCGGCCAGACATGAGGCTAGCCCACAAGCCAGGCAGTGATGGGGCATGCCTTAATCAGCCGAGGATAGCCTCTGGCATCCATCAATGGCTCAAAATTATACTCAAGCCTTATGGAAAGATCCCCTAACTTACAAATGGCACAGACCAGATCCAGTCCTCATTTGGGGAAAAGGACATGCATGGATTTTTGATACTCAGGCCAATAATGCTAGATGGTTGCCTAAATGCCTTTTAAAACTAAATAATCCACCCAGGGGAAGCCCCTGAGAAGCCTTCTAATTCTGCTTAATTCTAGATAAAAGATGCTGTCTTTTTGGCTACTTGTGTGTTCCCACCTTCAATTGCCATTGCCGCTGGAAGCCCTTATCAGATCTACAACTACACCTGGATGATCCTCAACCAAACCAGTGATGCTGCCAATGCTTCCACAACTATTACGATTGCCCCCTCCTATTCCCCCCTGACAGTTGATTTATGTGCTTTAGCCTTAGGGGCCTCTCCAGACTAGGGAACCCCTGACCATTTTCCCCCCAGGACCTCCCTCCTCCGATGACCTTATTATCTCCTTAATTAACCCTTCTGTTCAGGCCCTTCATCAAGCCAACCACTCCCTTATAGAGGACTGTTGGGTCTGTTATTCTTCCACCCCTCCCCTTTATCAGGAAATTGCAGGCACTTACTAATTCCTACCTTGCCTGTTCTACTTGATTAACTACTTAAATTGTCACCTCTACCTTTTCAAAAACTAACCAGATTCATTAAGTCTCAGATTGACGCCATCCTCGAAAAACTGGTTTTGGTCCACTACCATCTCCTAGAGGCATTAGATTCTGAGCTGCCTGACGACTATAAAAACCCCCACAGTCCTAAAGGACTGGAATTCTCAGGCCTTAAATCCATGGTAAATGCTTCTGCTTTAGCCTTACAGTCCCTTAATAATTCTCCTATCAGGAATGCTGGATTTGCTTTTCCCCTCGGCCGCCCTTCTATGAGGACATGCTAACTTTCAAAAATCTTCTCTTCACTAATGAGACTTCCTCACTAAGATGGCATTCCGTGAATCATGAGGGCTTGACCTTAAGTCAGGTCTCAGGCAAAGGCTTCTGTATTAGAGGACCGGAACTCCATTTCCCAGAACTCTTACAGCCAATGTGCAGCCAAACTATCATTATTAGCCAGTCATCTACATATGTAGCTGCACCTGATGGAACTTATTTTGCTTGCTCTCAGGGACTCACCACCTTTTTTCCATCTTTCAGTTTCTAGAGAGTAAAGATTATTGTGTTTTGGTACAGCTTTTGCCCCGCCTAACAGCACAGGCTCCGGAGGAGCTGCTCCCTAGCTGGGAGGAGAGGCCCCGTCACAAGAGAGAGTCCATTTCAGCCATCACCTTAGCTGTCATGCTGGGCTTAAGGGCAGCTGGAGCCGGAACAGGAATAGCTTCCCTAATAACTTCCAAACAGCAATATGCACATTTGACTCAACTGTCCCAAGCAGTAGATAAAGATATAAAAGAACTACAAACAGGACTCCAAAATCTAAAGGACTCTCTGGTCTCCCTGTCAGAAGTGGTACTGCAAAACAGGAGAGGACTGGATTTAATTTTCCTCACAGAAGGCGGACTCTGTGCAGCTCTTAAAGAAGAGTGCTGTTTTTACAAAGATAAAACTGGATTAGTACAAGATAATATAGAAAAAATAAAGAAAAACCTAGAGGATAGAAAGAAACAAAGAGAGCAACAAGAGTCCTGTATAAAAATTGGTTTTCAACCTCCCCCTGGCTTTCTACTTTGCTACCATCTCTCCTGGGACCTCTTATAGGACTATTGCTGCTGATTTCTTTTGGCCCGTGAGCTCTCCAAAGAATGACTCGCTTTATAAAAAGTCAGATAGATTCACTTCTCCCTAAAGATTTTGTCTCCGTACAGTATCACCGGATGCAGAACCCAGGTGATGAGCAGCGTAACGAGCAGAGCAAATCAGGCAACCCCTTGGGCCATCAAGAGAGGCTTAATTTTTCTAAACTGTTAAAGGTCTAGTCACAGGCTTTAGAGCCATACTTGCCATCTCTAGGCATGCAACACTGGTAGCCCCGGGTACAAATGGCCGCCTCAACGACGGGCAACTTCCTTCCCTCCTTGACTAACCTAAGACATGGGACCCCCTGGATGGCGGGTTTTTATCACACTAAGACGGGTAAAGTCAGTGAGGTGGCAAGGTCGAACTAACCTAAGACAGAGACGGTCATGAACAAAGACCCCCTAAGAATGCTACCTGTGGCCTAGTCCTCACCTCCCTCCTTTGTAAAGGAAAAAATAAGGGGGAGATGTAAGGGGCCGTGGGTCCAAAACTATGCGGCTTAAAGCCCACCTTTGTAAGACTTTTAATGACCTGTAAGTTTGCGGCTTAAAGCCAGCTCTGTGAGCCTCCTGTAACCTGTAATTAGATACGGTTTGGCCAAGCGGAACTGCTAACTGCTTCTGTTCCGAGAAAGGGTCTGGAGCTTTTCTGTTCGCTGTTCCAAGAAAGACCACTAGATGTTCCGGCTGACAAGAAAAATGTTCCAGTCCCAGAAAATACCTGATGTTCCTTCTATTATTCCCCCCAATTCTATTGTTGCAGGGCTATTTAAGCCCACTCTAAGCCCCAGTAAATCGAGACCTTGACATTGCACAGACGGACTCTTGTCCTTTCTTGCGCCGCTTGGTCTCCATTTCTCTCTCTCCCCCATTGACCCCCCTAGGTGACACCTCCTCGAGACCCACAAATAACCTGGCCTGCTGGACGGGTCAAATCATGACATATTTTACTCGAAATGCTGACTACAGAAAAAAAAAGTAACCCCCCTTACATGCACTTACATGCACACACACACACACACACACACACACACACACACACACACACACACACACAACATAGCTCAAATAGCCAAAGTGAGAAAGAAGACTTAGAATAAATAAAGGTCACTCAGTATATTTTGGTCTGGACCACATGGCAACTACTGCTGCTTAACAAAGTCCCTGCATTTCAATACTGAAGACCACACTTCTCCGGCACCTTTTAACTTTCATTTTTAATGATTCTCACTATTAATGCCTTTCCCTTTGGGAAATTTTGTGTGGGCTTTGGTAAAGGAAATGCCTACACTTTAAATCCAGAGCCTGAGGCCATTAAAGACAAGAGTTCAGTTAATATAGAGAAACCAGAATGGTATACAGTATAATGGGAAAAGAGAAAGACATCAATCAAGACCCTTCCTTTTGGGAGCATTGTGAGGGGAACAGGCCCATATAGTTAAGACTAAGACATAGTAGTGTTTGCTCCCTAGAAGAAGTCCTTTTCCAAGATCAGGCATTTGGATAAGGGTCTCCATTCCCTCTGGGGATTAAGGAAAGTTCCTGTTTGATAAAGCAGTCATTCTCCTTATCTCAAGAAGAACTTGTGGCCCTTTCATTAACATGTGACTGGTGCATATTAATTTGTTAAGGTCAAAGGTAGCTTCCCAATCCCCGAGCTCAAACTAGCTCACACCCCTTCTCTCCCGTTTAATCCTATGTGCAAGTAGACAGTATAAAAGGTAGTATTCCCCTTTCAAATAAACACTGCTGCAGCCAACCTGATTCACCCTCAGATCATGTCTGTTATCCCCTCTGCCCCAACTTCACACATACTCTTTGGGACCTGAACCCCACCACTGAAAGAGGTCTCCAGCAATATTTTTTTATTTATTGTGTGTGTCTGTGTATACACATGTATATATGGGGGCCATGATATGTTTGGAGTCAGAGGTCAACTTCAAGGAGTCTCTTTTTTCTACCATGTGGGTCCCAGGACTGGACTCTGATGGCCAGGCTAGATGACAGAAGCTTTACCTGTTCAATCATACTGCCAGCCCTGTTTCATCTTTATTTTAATTTTTTGGTTTTTCAAGACAAGGTTTCTCTCTGTAGCCCTGGCTGTCCTACAGAACTCACTCTGTAGACCAGGCTGTCCTTGAATTTAGAAATCCACCTGCCTCTTCCTCCCTAACCCCCCACCCCCACCCTCACCCCCCAAGTACTGGTATTATAGGTGTGCACCACTACAGCCTGGCTCTGCTTTGTCTTTTTTATAGACAGGATCTCATTATGTAGCCTTGACTGGCCTGAACTCACAGAAATCCACTGGCCTGTGTCTCTTGAGTCCTGGGATTTAAGGAATATGCCAACAAGCCCAACCCTGATGTGTCTTCAACTCTCTTTTACTTACTCAAGTTCCTCCATGAGACATACAGAGGTTCTCCTGGTTCCTGATGAAGGTTGATATTATCCCACAACAATTGTATATACACAAGTTTGCTGTCCTGGGACAAAGATGACAGAGGAAGCTATAAAAGAGATCAATAAAATTAGTTTCCCAAATAAAGTGTTATCAGTAATAAGAAAACCTAGTAAGGTTTTTGGTTTTTTTTTTTCAAATTCTAGACCCAAAAGTCTGGCAAGTTTTAATTCTTATTAATGCCTTATGATAAACTGTCTTGTTATTTTCAGGCACATAAGTTTTGTTTTTCTGACATTAAAAGACTGGATGAATGATCTGGTAAATGGTACAAAGGTACAGGAGAGGCTAACCATCATTACAACAAATTCTAGAAAGACATGGTATGAGAGTGTCTATAACTTTACAGGGTAACTTTTTCAGTCACTACTTGTTAAAATAAGCAAGTCAAATTAGAATGTATAATACTTTATAATACTTTAGGAAAGACTGTTATGTGCTGAGTATTTGGACCTGGTGTCTTCCAATGTACAGTATTATAAAAGTATGTAAAAAATGCAGTTGCCTGTTGTCATCAGTGATCCCAGGAAGAGCTTTAGGAGGCAGGGGCTGGAGGTGGCTTTAGTTTGATCACTAATGAGGCATTTACTTTACATAAATTACTTAGCTTTCTTTGCTTTTAACTTTATTAACTGAAAATTATGGATAAGACCATATTATCTTCAAATAAGATAGCTGTGCATATTTCAGGAGACACAATGTCAGCTGATGGTAAAAGCTTTTTTTCTAGCCACCTGTGCAGCTAGACAGAGCAACCTAAGTCCAGACCATATCGATACACACATGTAGAAATACTATGTACAACTCCATGAGCTCTAAGAGAGAAGACACTCTCTTGGCTATCAGTTTTCTCCTCACTGCTGGCTGGGATATGACTAATAGCCTGAAGACAGAAGTCAGTCATCCTGGACCAGAACACCTTAAAAATAGAGATCATATACAGCTAAGAAAAACAAAACAAAACAGAAGGCTCTCAGATCCCAAACACTGTACCACCCCGTCCTAAGTCTTATCTACTACTTTGTAAAGCTACTGTTATACATTCAGTAGCTTGAAGCTCAGCCTCATTCAAACTACACTAGTGTAGTCCAAGCATACAAGGCAGTATCTCACCTGCACACCTTCATTACAATGCTCAGATGTGAGAATAAGTCCTGGCAAGTTGCTAGGAAGGTCCAAACGTCTGAAATACCAAACCAGGTTCCAGAAAATGATTGGATGTTGATTGATGAAAGAGGATGTATGAATAACCTGATCGCCTTCATTTTCTAGCAGAGATTCAAGTTCCTTCCGAAGCACTAGAGGACTCAAATAGGGCACAGACACAGGCGGAGGATTGGGCCTTTTTCCTAGATGGTCCTTTAAAAATACATAAAACGTAGACATTATTTAATTCTGTATGTTTGCCAGTACTTTGCAGTGAGAGTCTCTATCCTGTTAAAATTGTATTTCAGGCTTACTATATGCAGCAAATATGCTAATGAACAAAAGCAAAGAAAGCCACTAAGTTATGCTTAAGCTAAATCATTACAGGAGAAAATAATCAATATTTCAATGGACTCTTTAAATAAATATAACAAAATAGTTTTGTTTTGGTTTTGGTTTTTTTGAGACAGGTTTTCTCTATGTAGCTTTGTAGACTTGGCTGGCCTCAAACTCAAAGAGATTTGCCTGCTTCTGCCTCCCAAGTATTAAAGGTGTGCAGTACTACTGCCCTACAAATACCTTATGCATTTATTTTTATTTTATTTTATGTGCACATTTGTTTATGTGAGGGTGCCAGATCCCCTGGAACTATAGTTTTGAGCTATCATGAGGATGCTAGGAATTGAACCTGGGTCCTCTGGAAGAACAGTCAGTGCTCTTAACCATTGAGCCATCTCTCCAGCCCCAAAATAGATGTTTTTTTTCTTTTGGTTTTTCGAGACAGGGTTTCTCTGTGTAGCTTTGGAGCCTATCCTGGCACTTGCTCTGGAGACCAGGATGGCCTCAAACTCACAGAGATCTGCCTGCCTCTGCCCCCCAAGAGCTGGGATTAAAGGCGTGCACCACCAACGCCCAGCTTATTTCCAAGTTTTTATAAGAAAGTTAATTTTAGAAAAAAATTAAAACAAAGCAAAATACCAGAGTTACCAAGCTTCCAGACTCAAATGCTAATCTGTAAGGTTTCAGACTGTGGGAACTTCTAGTAGTTAAAGGGAATGGGTCCAGTTGTTTTTTTTGTTTTTTGTTTTTTTTTTTTTTGTTTTTAATGCTTTATTTGCCAGGCGGTGGTAATGCAGGTGTTTGATCCCAGTACTCAGGAGGCAGAGGCAGGTGGATCTAGGTGAGTTCAAGGCACTACAGATCAAGTGCCAGGAAAGGCTCCAAAGCTAAAGAAACCTTGTCTGGAAAAACCACACACACACACACACACACAAAAAAAAAAAGATTTATTTTTATGTTATGTGCACTGGTGCTTTGCCTGCATGTCTGTCTGTCAAAGTGAGGGCTTTGGATTCCCTAGAGGTGGAGTTACAGGCATTCTAAGCTGCCATGTGCTGGGAATTGAACCCAGATTCTCAGGAAAAACAGCCAGTGCTCTTAATCACTGAGCCATCTCTCCAGCCCCCATGGATCTAGGTGTATCAACAAACAAATTATGAGGAGAAAAAAGGCGCCTACAATTTAAAAACTGAAGTTTACCAACCAATTGCAAGGCCTACACTTTACTTCATTCACCCTGATGGCTAAAACTACACCCTACCCCATATAAACGTTTGACACTACTATAATGACTAAAAGTCAACACAAAGACAGAATATCTAATGACTACCTGTTTTGTGGTATGATAATAACATTGTGATTATATTTGTTAACGTCATCATTTACAGATATATGCTGAAATATTTACCCATAGCATATATATTGTTTGAAATTGCCTTCAAAATAATCTAGGTATAGAAAAGTGAATAAACTTGGTGGTGCACGCCTTTAATCTCATCACTGGGAGGCAGAGGCAGTTCGAGGCCAGCCTGGTCTACAGAGCGAGTTCCAGGACAGGCTCCAAAGCTACAGAGAAACCCTATCTTGAAAAACAAAACAAAACAAAACCAACCAAACAAAAAAAAACCAAGAAAATAAGTAAAAATGAATAAAGATGTGCCTGAAAGAATGGCCTTAAGCTGAAAATTAATAAAGGTTAAACACTACGTCAAGAGACTTATTAAACAAAGTTGGTTGTGGTAGTATACATTACTTGGGAGGTAGAGGCAGGAGGATCTCTGTGACTTTGAGGCTAGCCTTGCCTACACTGTAAGACTTTGTACATTTTTGAAAATTTCCATATTAAAAAGTCTAAGGTAGGTATGATGGCACATGCCTGTAATCCCACATGTGGAGACCAAAGTTTGCCACTGGGTATTTCCCTCAACCAACCTCTACCTTATTTTTGAGACAAAGTCTCTCACTGAACCTGAAGCTCACCAATTCAGCTTGACTGACTGCCTAGCAGGCCCAAGGATCTTCCTGTCTCCATCTACATGGTGTCTGGATTACTAGGCATGCGCCATCATATGTTGTTTCTTACACCGGGTCAGGGATCTGAACGCAAGTTCTCATGTTTGTGCAGCAGCACTTTAATGGCTGAGCCATCTCCCCAGCAAGACAGGGTGTCTTGCTATGTAGTTCTGCCAGGCCTAGAACTCACTATGTAGCACAAGCTCACCTTAATCTTTCTGTCTCAGCTTCTTGAGTACTGGAAACACAGGTGTGAGTTACCAAAAAAAAAAAAATTGTACCTATCACTTTTCATGTGATACCATGAAATTATGGAGTGTTCCAAGTCATATTACAAGAGTATTCAGTATGATTACAATGATACATACCACATCTTCTTGCAGACTATTTGGAAGACTAACTGTTGAAATGCCATGAAATGGTCGCTGGGAGAAGTCAATATTTTGCAAAGGACCTCCAACACTATGACTTCGGGTCAATGATGCATTTCGTTTAGATAAATTATTAGGCACTGATGAAATTTTCACACTTTGAACATCAACACTGGTTTTCTTTATTTCATCACTTAAAAAAAAATGAAGCAATGCTGTTAGTCATGAAAACAATCGAAATCTAGAGAGGTAAAGAATTTTCTACAATGGATTTAATGTCCTGAATCACCTGAATTGACATCTGTTAGAATTAAATGTGATGCTGGAGAGATGGCTCAGTGGTTCGGAGCACTAACTGCTCTTCCAGAGGTCCTGAGTTGAGTTCCTAACAAACATATGGTGGCTCACAACCATCTATAGTGTAGTCTGATGCCCTCTTCAGGCATAAAGGTGAACTTGTATATAGAGCACTCATACATAAAATAAATAAATCTTAACAAAAAAAAAAAATCCAGTTAAATGTGAAGCTAAAGTGTGGCTCAATGGTAGAGCACTTGCCTCCCATGTGAGCCTTACCATTCATTCTCTACCATCCTTCTCCCCATAAAATGAGTAAACATTTTCCAAGCATTTTCAAAAGCTGGTCAGATAGTTGACTAGTAAAGAGTGTAAGACATGATGTAAGTTAAAAAAAAAAAAAAATTAAGTGCCTATTCAGTTGCTTTATTCAAACATTATTTCATCTTTATTAGCAAAATCTCAAAGAAGTATCAAATGTATGCAAATACAGATTTGCTGAGAGGCATTTAATTTCTACCAGGCCACGATCCAACTAAGAACAGAGACATGATCTGATTAACATTGGCTGTGGACAGGGATGGACAGGCTCTCACTGATTGGCACAGATTGGCCTTGAACTTGCAATCTCCCTCAGACAGACATGCACCTTCAAGCCCAGCTAGGCTGTCTTTAAATACACAATGTTTACAGAATACTTCATTGCCTACAGTGAATTCTGTGCACCCAGTGGTACCTTGATTTGACTGCATAGCTTGCTTCTTCTATTATGGTTTGGCTGTGTTTTGAGAAATCCATAAAGCTGATCAAGTCAGGTTCTGCTGAGCTGGACACAGGTTTGTGTTCTGAGGGTTCATTTGCTGATGGAATGCTGCCACTTTGTAAACTGTCACCAGATGTACTTGGTTTCAAGAAAAAGCTAAATAAGGAACAGAAAGAAAGAAGAAAAAAAGCCTTACATTTTTTTTCCCCCGAGAGTCTAGGTTATCTCAGTGAGTAAACATGCTTGCTATGCAAAACTGAGGACCTGAGTTGGAGTCCTAGAACCCAAAGTGGAAGGAGAGAAACAACTCTGGAGGAAGTCACCCTGTGACCTCCACACACGCCTGTTTCCACACATATACAAACACACACCCATACCCACAACATACATTTTTAAAAGCAGGGCCTTACTATGAAGCTCTGGCTGGCCTGGAACAGTATGTAGACCACGTTGGCCTTCAACTCCAAATCCCAGGGATTTTCCAGCCTCTGCCTCCCAAGTACTAGGACTAAAGGTGTGTTAACCAATTCTTCTCTTTTAAATCCCTAACTCCTCACATGATCTTACTTAGAATTGCTGCTTTATAATAAAATGATCACTAGTTGGGATGTGTTCCCTACTCAGATACACACTTCTGCACTCCCCGCATTTTTCATCCTAAGATCTTCAAAGGAGAGGGTGCTCTGGCTTCTGACACTATGAAAGGAAGCAATGGAAAAAAATATTTCCAAAAATATTTCCTAAGTTAAAAAAAAAAAAAAGGCATAGGCATGAGGGGTGGAGAGATGGCTCAACATTTAGAGCACTTGAGTTCCCAGCACCCACATGGTAGCTTACAACTATCTGTCAAACTCCAGTTCCAATGTTCCCTGGGTACCAGGTGGACACATGATACACATGTATACATGAAGACAACAAAATAGTCCTACATACAAGATAAATAAGGCTAAAAAAACTTTTAAAATATAGTAGAAGCATGCTAACACAACAAGCCTTTAATCTGAGAGGCAGGGAGACCTGGAGTTCTAGTTCAACTTGTGCTACCTGACAAGATCTCATCTCAAAAACTCCCAAACCAAACCTAGATGGGGGAGGAAAGCAGGCAGGCAGGCTGGAAGGCTGGTTCCAGGAGCATAATGTTTCATTCTGACCCTGTGGTATACTGTGCTACACACTAATTAATAATAATAATAACAATAATAGTAATAATTTACATTACCCTTTAATGTAATACTCTTTTATAGACCTCCATGTTATAGTCTTAGTTTTCTCTTTCCTTCTTTCTCTGGGTAGGCACTATGTGATGGTAGTGCCATGCAAAGGGCATTATTATCTGAGATAATGGTAATGTTTTACTCTTGGTAAGGGTTTGATTTCCACTAATGTATACATTTATTCTTCAAATGATATATTTTAAATTTGCCCATTTTATTGTATGTAATGCTGTGGTTAATGACACTCACATTTAAATCAAGAGGTACATTAACATCTTAACCTTGTTTTATTTGATTTAAAATATTTTAATTTTCCCTATTATTAATGTGATGCAAGATCCTGGAGATCAAACTCAGGTCAACAGGTGTGGGAGCAGGTGCCTTTACCCACTGAGCCAGCCATTCTCAGCCCTTTGCTGTTGCTTCTGAGACAGGGACTCACTTTAGCCCAAGTTGACCTTAAACTTAAAGCAACCCTTTGCCTCAGCCTCCCAAGTACTGGAAATCCAGCCATCATATCTGGTCTTTACTTTTAAATGAATAAAGGTGTAAGAGATTAATAAAGAGATGGAGAGACTGATAGCTGTTAAAACAGATATATTAAAATGTTAACTAGAAAGCAGATGGTGATAGCACACACCTTAAATCCCAGTAGGCAAATCTCTGAATTCGAGACCAGCCTCATCTATAGAGTGAGTTCCAGGACAGCCAGGGCTATACAGAGAAACCCTGTCTTACCACCATTCCCAAATTAATTGGAGAGTATGAGGAGAACATTTAGGAATTTATTATTAATGTTCCATTATACCCAGTTAGCAAGTATGAAAGACTCCTAAAATTATAGCTTAAAGATGCAATTACATCAACATAAAAGTTTAAGAACATTTGAAGCAATGTTGAAAGCTCTAGTAAACGTCATAAAAGATCTATGAAAATATGGAGAAAAATATGCTCATTAGGTAAGAAAAAAAATTTTGAAAAAGTCATTTTCCCCAAGTTAGCCTATAACTCTTACAATCTCAATGAAGACTGTAAGCTTTTGAAGAGAAGGAATTCCAAGTTGGCCTCAAAGTCTACATGAAAGAATAACTGTAAATCCCAAAGAAGGAACATCCTTTGCCTACCAGACACAAAGGTTCAGTAATAAAAATAATGTATTCACAAAATAAACACAAAAATGCTCAACCAGAGAGCCTCGTGATAAAGCTGATACCACAAATCCATTAGCAAAAGACAGAAAATCTACATGTTGGGATAAGTAGTTTGCTATATACAGAAAACAAAAGCTGGATTTCTGCCATCATCCATAAAGGAGGGTCCTAGGTAAAGACTTAAATGCCAGAGAAGTAAAAATAATATTGAGCCCAGCATGTGCAAAGCCCAGACTTCAATCTCTTCCACTGCAAATGACAATAAAACCAGGAGATGAAGATTCAGGGAGAAAATCTTACTTATGCATGGGGAAAAACTTTAAAGAGAAAACTCCCAAAGTACAACTCATAAGGCACAAAATTAATGCACTACTGTATCAAAAGTAATGATTTCTCCTCAATACTAAAATACTGAGAAAATCCAACCATTCACTCTTAGCAGCACATTGTGAACCAGGCATCACTGCGGCTCATATCAATGTTCTGACTTTTCTTCACCTTTCTCAGCTCAGGGAAGCAGCCAGGCTTATAGCTGCTCCAGTTCTTGCTATGTATTGTCCTTCAGCATCTGCAGATTCCCAACGCAGATGTATACACAGTTATGGCAAAGGACACCAGCTCACAGCAAGCTATCAGATCATGAAGGTTGAAGAATGTCAAATGTAGATTCTAGGTTGTTGGGTTTTTTTTGTTTGTTTGAACTATCTTTAGCAAAATACATCCAAACCAGAACTTGAAGGTTATAGAAATAGAAGATATGGAAACAACTGCCAAATAAGCTGCCCAAACATGAATGGCTTCTTGTTACAAGGGGAGAGTGCTATGTCCTTTGACCATTTATATTTGCCTAATTCAAAGAATCTTAACCCTGTGAGGGCTGCACCTAGGAGTCCCATTTTCCAATTTCTTCTCACTTGAATGCAGGAGAATCAGATGCTGTTTAATAATTCTTCTCTACACTGTGAAAATGTGTTGCTCTCATTATAAATAAAAAGCTGATTGGCCAATAGCAAGGCAGAGTTTTAGGGGCAGAGAGAATGCTGGGAAGGAAAAGGGTAGAGTCTGAGGAGTCTCTAGCAGACGCAAAGAGAAGCAAGATGAATGTGCCATGTTGAAAGAATGTACCAGCACATGGCAGAAGGTGGATAAAATATGGGTTGATTTAAAATGTAAGAGTTAGCTAGTAACAAGCCTGAGCTATCGGCTGAACATTTATAGTTAATATTAAGTCTCTGTGGTTGTTGTAGCAGCTGCTGGGACACAGAGAAACACTGCCTACAACAGGATTTTAAAGTATGTTCATGTAACAGTTGGTATTTTTCTAATTTAATTGCTGCTTCTGCTCACAACCAAAATAATCTCAGATAATATTAATCATTTTATACACCTTTTCTTTTCTACAACTCCCAATGAAACTAAAAAATGAAGATGGCCCTGCTTATACTAGCAAATTCTTTAAAGAATTTTAATTTATGGAATAGTAATTATGTTATTGGAGTCCCTCACAGGGTCAAGCTGTTGTGGAACACCACCAAATAACTAATCTGCAAACCTTAAAAATAAAAAGAGCTATATACACTCACATACTATGCTACATTTAGCTATGCTAACTTTAAATTTTTTCACGTTAAAGGATAATGCTTCTTCTGCTGCAGACTAAAGTATATGTTAAATGGAAAGATATAGAAACTAATCAATGAAAGGGCCTGATGTTCTCCAAACATCAGGAAAAGGTTATGCTTGTGTCTTTCCAGAAAATGAACGAGGTCCCAGATGGCTTGTGATCTGATGCATCTGATTAGGCTAGCATCCCGGAGACCACTGGACAAATGAAGCATCTTAAAATAGACAACAAACCCATCAAGAGGAGATGCCCCAAAAGGCAGAGTAAGCCAATGACTTGAGGAGACATCAAGGCTAACTCATCGAGCTGAGAACTTGGGGAGACAACAAGGGCACAATACTACTGACCCAAAAATGATGTTGTTATGTTTACTGACTATATTACATGTTAATTCTCAGCTTGTCAGTACAGAATCCAAATGCCTTTTGTCAGAGGAATAAAAGGCATGCCTGTAATAGGAGACAGTATGATGTTTTGCCATGCTAATGATTATTTTTCCCCCTTTTGGGAACAAGTTGTCTGCACAAAGGATGGAATACAAATATTTAGTCACATGGATGGAGAATATTTTGGTTGCACTAATTTAACTGATTGGTCCAAACAAAATACAGATTTTAGCATAATTAAGTTTAGAAAGCTTTAGAAAGTGGAAATTTTAGTTGTATGAAGATTTAAAAACCTCTGGCTTCATTTGCCACATTGCAGTCAACAAGAACAACCTTTTTGTATCAGAAGAGACCTGTCTATTCCTAGGCTCTTAAAAGGAAATTTATATGGCATAGGAGTTACTCATAAGCACTATGCACAAGTAAGGGGACAAAATAAGAGAGCACTTGCACCCATATTCATAGGTGTCTTAGTTAGGGTTTTATTGCTGTGGAGAGACACCAATGACTGAGGCAACACTTGCTACCCAGGAACTGTCTTTACAGACCAGGCTGGCCTTGAACTCAGATATCCACATGCCTCTGCCTTTTGAGTGCTGAGATTAAAGGCATCCACTACCATGCCCAGCTCTAAAGTAAACTATTTAATTGGAACTGGCTTACAGTTCAGAGATTTAGTTCACTGCCATCATGGTAGCATGCAGGCAGACATGCTGCTGGAAAGGTAGTTGAGAGTTCTCCATCTAGATCAGCAGGCAGCAGGAAAAGGGTGAGCTACTGGGCCTAGTTTGAGCTTCTGAAACCTCAAATCCATGGCCAATAACACACTTCCTCCAACAAAGG
This sequence comes from Cricetulus griseus, assembly GCF_003668045.3. Classification (NCBI taxonomy): domain Eukaryota; kingdom Metazoa; phylum Chordata; class Mammalia; order Rodentia; family Cricetidae; genus Cricetulus; species Cricetulus griseus. Next base: position 61,097,242 of record NC_048595.1, read on the forward strand.
CCACCACCTAATATTGCCACCACTATGAGCCTATGAGGGCCATTTCATTCAAAACACATCAGGGTCCCCCTGATATCCCTGTCAATGGTGATTTTTTGTTTTTTCAGTTCACATTGTTTATAATTTAAATGTATTTATATCCTGCCCTTGCAATTCCAACTCTAATAGTACCCTTCCCTCTGGTAAATGATTGCCTTTGGTATGGACTTTTTTTTTTTTTCTTTCTGGTGAATATGCTTCTTCTGACCTTCCTATGGGTTACAAAGGTTGAGGTGGGAGTGCACACCTGTAATACCAGCGCTCGGGAGGCAGAGGCAGGTAGATCTCTGGGAGTTTGAGGCCAGCCTGGTTGACAGAGCTAGTTCTAGGGCAGCAAGGGCGGTTACACAGAGAAATCTGTCTCAAAAAACAAGCAAAAAGTTCATGTGTGATAGGCCATATTACACCCACTTTGCTTAGTAAATTTTTGTAATAGCTCTACAGAATTAAGAGAGCTCTCCCCCAAAATTATGATGATTCTTTGCATCTACTGATTCCTGTAATGGTTACAGCCACAACAGCTTTTTTATTGTGGGTTCTAGAAATGATTACTAGAATACAGGTAAAGGTCTCAAATATGGCCTGTATAATTAGTAAGGCTACTACTGTCAAAGCAAAAATATGAGCAGAAATTAATCAAGAGATGGGTGAGTTCTAGTTTTACAAACTAGAACTACTTTGTATTATCTATTGCTCAAGCACAATCTTAGAGGGTGTCATCAATTCCCTGGCATGAGTTGCTTTAATGTGTCAGATTTCTCTCACACTAACGATGGTCAAATTAATGATCTGCATAGGGAGATAAAAATCTCTCAAGTCAGCTTTGCATGGCCATCATGGTGAAGGTGGCTTTCCCCTTTCCTTGGTCCTCTGTTAGCTACTCTTTATAATTTTGTTATGTTTGCCTATATTAGACTAGCCATGTAAGCAATGCAATCAACCTTGGCCTCTATTATAGCTACAATCCTTTAAAACATTTAAAAAAAGGGTGGGGGGGATATGGGAGTCACAGAAGTCCTTGTACTCACAAATAAGCACTAGGGAAACCAGCAAATGTTAAATTCATAGGGTTGTCCCTTCAGAGAGATGTATAACCTGTTTTCCATCCAGAAGGCTGGGAGTATATGTGGTTAACAGATCTGGTGTGGCCAGGTCAGACTCTTATAGTGAGCTTGTCAATCTACAGAACCCATCTTTATGTCACATGTACTTCACAGAGAGTTTGAATGTACTCATTATTTCTTCTTCTTCTTCTTCTTCTTCTTCTTCTTCTTCTTCTTCTTCTTCTTCTTCTTCTTCCTTCTTCCTTCTTCCTTCTTTCTTCTTCTTCTTCTTCTTTTTTTTTCTTTTGTTTTTCGAGACAGGGTTTCTCTGTGGCTTTGGAAGCTGTCCTGGAACTAGCTCTTGTAGACCAGACTAGTCTCAACTCACAGAGATCCGCCTGCCTCTGCCTCCCAAGTGCTGGGATTAAAGGCGTGCGCCACCACTGCCCAGCGACCAGGCTGGTCTTGAACTCAGAAATCCACCTGCCTCTGCCTCCCGAGTGTTGGGTTTAAAGGTGTCTGCCACCACTGCCCGGATGAATGTACTCATTTCTTTTTTTTTAATGTCTTTTTTGTATATATTTTATTTATTATGTATACAACATTCTGCTTCTCATAACGGATGGTTGTGAGCCACCATGTGGTTGCTGGGAATTGAACTCAGGACCTCTGGAAGAGCAGTCGGTGCTCTTAACCTCTGAGCCATCTCTCCAGCCCGAATGTACTCATTTCTTAAGCTTTACTGTATACAGAGGACTGAGTTAACACTAGGAAGAGTTTCAATAAATTATGCTGTGCTATATATACCTAAAATAAACTACTTGGGGTCAGAGTCCCAAAGTTTGAATTGACATCAGCCACTTAGAATTCTGCTGGTCATGGTGTTCACAGAGACCCCCACACTTGAAGTTCCAAAAAGGTTGGTCACTCAGGCTTTCCAGATACAAAAGACAGTGTGAAGAAAATATAAACATGATAGCTCTTTGCATCAGCACCTTTCAAAGCTTGGAGAGCCCTTTCAAGCCCATCCCTTAGTATTTGATTCCAAAGAGACAAGCCCTGTGGAATTAGGCTAGCTCAGTCAATAGTACTCTGGGTAGCATTGAAGTACTGAGGAATGAACAGCATCACACTATGTGTAGAAAGAAGCTGGCCAGTAGGCATAATACAACAGCAAGGACACCAAGGAACTTCCAGGAAAAGTCGGTGGATCAAGTGGTCTCAATCTGTCTAAACCCAAGTTTTCATTGGCCAGGGTCTCCTTTCACTCTATGTGGGAAGATGTTGGTCAGGATCCAGACAGGAATGTTGAAGGAGAAGATGCTGATAAAACCTCCTCCAACAGTCCTACTGAGATGAAGCCAAGATGCAACTATTTATCACTTCAGTTTTGGGGTTTACTTCCCTGGGTGACAATTTCCACATTCATCCTGCCAACATCTGAAACCCCTGGCAAGGGATGCTGTATTCACTTTCATGACAACACCATGGGGTCCAACACCCTCTTTTGCCCTGCAAGTGTGTGACCACGTGCGTGCACACACATACAAACTAAAAAAAAAAAAAAAAAAAAAACCACAAAGTAACAATACTAAAAGCTGGGAAAGAAAAATCACTAGTTAATATATACAGGCAGAAACATCAGAATAACAGATTTGCCACCAGCAACCCTAACAGCCAGGAAAATATGAAATAAATAATATATTCCAAATCTTGGAACTAAATACTTGTCAACCAAGAGTTCTTTTCCCAGTCCCAAAGCAACCAACCAAATAATAAAAACAACAACAACATGGAGAAGTAAGAATATTTCAAGACGGAGCTAGCTCAGTAGTTAAGAGCACTGGATACTTTTCTAGAAGACCCAGGTTTGATTCCCAGCATCCACATGGTGGCTCACAACCGTAACTCCAGTTCCAAGGAATCTAATGCCCTCTTCTAGTACTGGAGGACACCAGGCACACATGTGGCGCATAGACATATACACAACCAAAACATTCATACACATAAAAATTAATTAAAGAGTATCACAAGACAAACAAATCAAGGCAATTCATGACAATTAAATTCTTAAGGTAGTGAAGGAAGTCAGTTTCACACACAAGAATACAGGATAGAACCCGGTCCATGAATGCAAGAGAACAGGGAAAGATCAGTCATGCCCAACATAGCAAACCAGTGAACATCCAACACTATCTGGGGAGGGAGGGAGGGAAGGAGGGAGGGGAGGGAGGAGGGGAGGGAGGGAGGGAGGGAGGGAGGGAGGGAGGGAGGGAGGGGAAGCGAGATGGGGAGCGAGAGGGGGAGCGAGAGAGAATCCCTAACTGATGATTTGGTTGACAATATGTGTAACAGTACTTAGATATCATATACATTCAGAGTACAATGGGTATGTGGGGATGAAGGGTTATGGACCCAGCTGTGAATGTTTTACCTTTACCCGAAGAGCCATGACTTCAGGGCACATACCTCCTGTGGGAGTTTGCACAATACTAACCTGGCAGAGCCTCTTAGGTCTTTAAATTCTACATTGAGAAGAGGCAAGAAGTTGCTTTTACAGAATGGACAGGTTGTATTCAAATTTGAATCATCTGCAGTCCATCCAGCCATGATTTCTTCATCATAAACCAGAGCTCCACAAGCTCTACACTGAGAGCAACTTGACATCAAAACCTAAAGGGAAAGTAGGACACTGAGAGTTTCTATGGTGTAAATGAATCTTAATGGTCTATTCTACTGAAATATAATGAAATTTTAGTTATTCTACTTGTTTCAACTGGGGTTAACATCTCTTCTATATTATAGACAAAACTACCAGTCTATTGCGTCAAAGATATCAAGCACTCATACAACTATTCACATGGATCCCATTGAATCCTATTAAGTACTAGTACAAGATAATAATATGTTTACAGTCACTTTAGCACACATACTACAGAATCTTTACCTCCATTGCACAATTTTGATAGATGCTAGACATACTGGTATTCTGCGAAGACCCATGATCTAATTTTTCAAAGTCCTGCCCTTTGATGTTTCTTGAAAATGGAACTTCACCTAAAGAGGAGTAAGAAATAGAACACATAATGTAGGAGAATATTCTCAATGTTTTGGAAATATATACTAAAGTATTAAGGAGAGAGGTACCATAAAATCTGGTATTTACAGATGGTTCACTATATAAATGTATGTGTGCTCATAAATAGAAACATTGATAAAATAAAAGTAGAGGATATATAACTGTTTATTACATAATTCTCTCAACTTTTCCTATTCCTAATGACAATTTAGATGATTACAAGTGTATACCTGTAATGACAGTATTTGGAATTGGGGGAGAATTATGGGGTGCAGGCCTGTGCTACATGATGAGACTTTTGTCTCAAAGAATCAGAAAAAAAGAGAAGATAATAGTTGTTTTTAATAAGAGGCAAAAAATTCAGGCTGGGCGTTGGTGGCACAAGCCTTTAATCCCAGCACTTGGGAGGCAGAGGCAGACGATCTCTGTGAGTTTGAGGCCAGCCTGGTCTCCAAAGCGAGTGCCAGGATAAGCTACACAGAGAAACCCTGTCTTGAAAAACCAAAAAAAAAAAAAAAAAAAAAAAAAAGGCAAAAATTCTCTCTTGAAATTGCAATTGTATCCCCAAAGATCCTTAAAATCTTTCAATCACTAATTTGCCCAGAGAACAAGTTAAAAAATGTGTATTTTCAAGGTCCCATTCCATAAATTCAGTCATAAAGGCTTTAGCCAAAGGTGGAGGGAGGGAGGGATGGTAAAAGGAAGGGAGGAGGGGAGGGAGGGAGGGAGGGGGAGCAAGAGGGAGAGGAGAGGGGGGAGAGAGAGAGAATCCCTAACTGATGATTTGGTTGACAATATGTGTTAACAGTACTTAGATATCATATACATACATATACATGTATACATCATATACAATGGGTATATGGGGATGAAGGGTTATGGACATTTAAATTAAAAGTGAGTTCAAGTGTAGCTAAGTGGTAGAACTGCTGCCCTATATGCACATGCCTTTATTCAATCTTCAGCACCACAAATAAGTAAAAGTAAGCAAAACACAAAACTCAAAAGACAATCTTCCCATACCTGTTGGACACTGCAGTTTTCCAACATCTCCACTGCTATTACTACTGCCAAGGCTTGTGTTGCTCTGGGTAAGTTCACTGGGAACCAGTCCTGAGATACTTGCATTAGATGATACATTATCCCCCAATATATGATCTTCTAGGCCGGCTGGGAAACTATAATCTTTATTAGTTTCTTCCTTTAAAAAGAATAAAACCCACATATATAAATAATGTTTTCTGCAATAGAAATATATTCACTGCTCCTTTCAGAATCAAACTCCACATCTTAGAGAAAATAACCCCTGTTTTTTCAAAACTTTAAAGCTATTTCAATTGACTTTTAAAACTTACATAGTTTAAGATATTCAAAAAGTGACCAACCGGATGGGGTGCTCAAAAACTGTCCCCTCTCAAAGTGACCTATTTCAAAAGACTGGGTTACGCCCTAGGTGCACTAATCACTTTACTTATGTATTATTACCTAATTAGTAAATCTTCTATTGCTTGTGTTTAATACATATTTTAGTTTTTAAGTTTTTTATGTACATGGGGGTTCTGCCTCCATGTATGACTGCACCACTTGTGTACAATACATGTGGAGACCAGCAATGATACAAGATCCTCTGGAAGTGAAGTTACAGACAGCTGTGAGCCACCAATCACTGAGCCATCTCTCCAGCCTCCCATTTTTCCTTTTTAAGACAGATCTCATTTGGTCCAGACTGGCCTTAAACATACTACATATCCAAAAATGGCCTTGAGTTCTCGATCTTCATGCCTCTACTTCCCAAGCTCTGAGATTGTAGGTGACTGCCAACATGCCCGGCAATTCTGACACTGTATTTTTACATAATTAATTGTCTTAAGTCATGTATAAAGTTTTAAGATATAAAAATACCATTAACAGAAATCTCTAGATTATACAAACACAAATATATACACTAAGGCACTACAAACATTCCTATATTAGACAGACTATGCAGTAGTATATTCTTACCTCGTCGTCTGAGTAGCTGTAGGCAGATGCGACAGCCACCCACATCTTACTGGCTACTGTTGCTGCTTGTTTCATACTAGATTTTAGGACATCTATCTTGGGTCCTGAGAGTATATTGTCCAACTTTAGCCCTGATAAAGAATTTACTACAGAACCCAGAGAGCTATTTGGTGAAGAACGCACTAATGCTGATAAAGAAGTGGACCGGTCTTTGTAAGTGCGATAAGGAGTCTGTGGCTTGAAACGCCCCGTCAATGTTTTAGATCTGGACACTGTAGGGGAGCTTTTCTCAATGTCTGGACTGTCTTGGGCTGGTGGGCCATGTTCTAAGGGCAGACTCGATCTCCTTTCTAAAGGGTGAGCAAATGTAGTAGCAGAGCCAGACTCTTGGTTTCCCTCTCCATGCAATTCCATACTAGAAGATTTACTACCCAGAGGACTTTTTAGGTTCATGTAACTTTCAATTTCATCAGCCAGATTACGTGAAATTACTGGAGAAAACTTATCTGGAGAAAACTTATCTTCAGAATCAGAAGTTTTTTCTACACATTCAGTGGCTAATAGAGACAACGGATCTAGTCCAATTTCAACATCTTCCCTCTCAATGGCTTTCCCCACAGCATATGAACTATTTCTCTTATTCACTGGATCTTGGGATCCTGCTTTCCTGTCTCTGGATTGGTTATTGTCACTATCATTCTGTAGACTGTCACATGTAACCTTTGCTGAAGTCTCTGCAACATTATTATCAACCACAGTTTCCAGGAGCTCTTGGCTTTCCTCCAACATCTCTAGCACAGGAGATGATCTGTGCTCACAATCCCAAGTGCCATCTGACATGCGAGTCCTGGAATCAGCTGGATGACAGGTAACATTCTCAAAGCTATGAGTTCTGGAGACACGAAGTGGAGAAGTCTTAGGACATGTCAGTGCTGCTGTGAGGATCTTGGCATCTGCTCCCATCATGGTAGCCATTTCACTGGAGTTCAGATCCAAACTGCTCTTCTTCAGCAGCATCCCCGCTCGACTTTCGGAACTGAAGCTACAGCTCCTCTCTGGGAAATGCTTCTGTCTTTTTTCTCCTCTATCACCATTCTTCTTAAAATTAGTAACCTCACCAAAGACTGAATCTTCAACTAGAGCTTGAGTAGAAAATAGCATGTTTGATGTACTACCTAAAGGGGGCAGTAATATATTAAAGTGAAACATCAGTATTTTCCAAAGTAACAAATGAAATGATTATTATTCTGATTATGCCCATAGCAAAGCTACATAGAGGATCTGGAAGGTGTATAGAAGCAGCATCCCCCATGGGGTCTAGCAGTTAGGATGCCTGGTTTTCATCTAGCAACTATATAAAAGGTGTGGTGAAGTACACCCCAAATCTACCCAAGCCTGCCTCTTATAGGTAACATTTAAACATCTACCCTCCTCCTCTATGAAAACATAGCATGCAGTCCATACTGGATATGCCTGCATTGTCACCCTTATCAACAAACATATGCCTATGCTTCTTAAATTTTAAGAGTAAATTTACAAAAAATAATGTGTTAAATACCAGACTCCAAAAGAAATACTCTCTTCTAATTTAACTTTCATCTATCCAAGTCAGCAAATACTTGCCAGAAAGCTGGGGATATAGATGAGTGGTAGAGCACTTACTCAGGATAAAAAAAAAGAATTGGGCTTGATAACACACACACATAAACACATACACACACACACACACACACACACACACACACACACACACACACATACACACACACACACACACGTTTGTAATTATGGAGAAATTACACATTTGTTACAGTCAAAGCATTACTAAACCAAAGTAAAAGAAATGCTTCAAAGTTAAAAAAAAATCAGAAAAATTCTTAAAAGGTTCATGAAATCCTTAGTGAATTTTGTATTTGATCCTATAGCAAATATGTGAATGCCTACTAGTTATTAACTATATGAGGTGCTAAGAAAACAATGGCAACTAAAACAGACTGAGCCATTAGGTAAATAAAAACATGCCAGAAGTCTGTTTTATGGAAGCAAGTGATCTTTTTTTTTTTTCAATTAAAAAAATTGTTAGGTTCATTTTATGTCTTTGAATGTATTGCTTTAGTTTTAATCTTTCAAACTGGTTGAATTGTTTTTTATATATTTGTGAACTGTTTGTTTTTAAAATAATTTATACTAAATTTGTTCTTTGGCAAATTTAAAAAAAATGTCAATTAGTCATAAGCACTGAGAAAAGTTTTAAAAGGTTTTAGAGGAATTAAAGTAACCTATTACACTCTAAAAATAAACTCACTTTGACACCTTTCTCAATACATTAGGAATATGTCTTTGTAATTATTCAGGCTCTCTAGTCTTATCGTAACTTGTTATGCTATGTTTGGTTAATATCCCTGGGAGGCCCACACTTTTCTTTTCTTTTTGGAAGGGAAACTGATGAGGAATGGATCTGGGTGAGAGAGGAGATGAGGAGGAAGGGACAGGGAGGAGTGGAGGGAGGAGAGAATGCAGTCAGGATGTAATGTATGAAAAGAATAAAATGTACTCAGGCTCTCATTGTAGTTCCATAGATTATTAGCACAGTTTATTTTCAATTTTAAAATAGTCCCATTAACACCTCTTCCTTTCTTTATGAAATAAATCTTCTAAGATCAAGATACACTCTATCAAGTCAGGCATGGTAGCTAGTTCATGCTTGTAAATCACTGTGGCAATGGGTGAAAGCTAAGTGATCACTGCAAGTTCAAGGTCAGCCTGGGATCTACATTCAAGACTCTGTTCCTGCCTCAATCCCATCCATCCATCCATCCATCCATCCATCCATCCATCCATCCATCCATCCAAAGACTCTGACTCACTCTCTCTCTCTCTCTCTCTCTCTCTCTCTCTCTCTCTCTCTCTCTCTCTCTCTCTCTCTCTCTCTCTCTCATTCATTCTTCATTCCAGACAGAGTCTCTCTGTATAGTCCTGGCTGTGCTGGAACTCACTATGTAGACCAGGCTGACCTCTGCCTCCCCAGTGCTGGGGTCTGTTCAAATCATTGCCTCTGTTCTCGACAAGCACAGGAGACCTTATAGTACTCCCATTATCTATGATGAAAGGAATGACCACCGAGATCAGGTACCACAGCAAGAAAAGCACACCATGTTAACAAACATACCTCACACCAATCCTTCAAAGGTTAAAACAGGTGACAATTAAAACACACCAATGCCCAATTCCCTCATATAAAATGGCATTTTCATATAACTTACATATTTTCTCATGTCTGCTTTAAATTACTATTCCATATTACTTTTGTGTATGTGTGCCACCATGCAAGACTCTCAATTGTCCCTCTGAGTCACAAATTTTAACTTTAGCCCACTTATAGAATATAGTCTCATTCATGGCTTCCTAGTGTGTCCATTATAATAAGCAAGCAGAACTAATAGCTTTAAAGACACTCTAGCTGGGCATGGTGGAGAAAATGCCAAGATCAAGGTCAGCTTGACTACAAGGTGAGAGGCTCTATTTCCAAAGTGGATGAAGGTCATTTTCTACTTACCAGTACTACTTGTCCTATTGTTGGTGTCAAATAACCCAGATGGAACTTTCACAATACTGCTGCCCCATGCAGGAGGTTCAGTAGGACTCTGAGGTTCTGGACTAGGTTGTGATGATTTTGAGACAATGGCAGACACATCACACACCTCTGAGAAAAAATATTTGGATGTTACCATTCCTACTTTTGACAATAATGATCAGAAAACAGAGATTTTTTTTTAACATATGGATGTAGTCTTTCTTCAAGTAGGGACGAGTACATCACTATTCTTCACTGACTTACTGGATCTGGCTTACTTTATATCATCAATACTAAGAGTACTGACTGACACAGTGTTTTACTCTAGCACTCAATAATCAGGACTTGAGTATTTCTCAGTAAATCAATTAAGCTCTTGGCCTTGATTTCTATTTCTTCCATTATCAAGTAGCTTATTTATAACTCTAGAGCACAAAATAAGTATTATAGCTGGGTGGAGTGATGCACACCTTTTAATCCCAGCACTACGGAGGCAAAGGAGTTCAAGGCCAGCCTGGTGTACAGAGCTAGTTCCAGGACTGCTAGGGCTGTAACACAGAGAAACCCTGTCTTGGCAACGGGTGTGGCGGTGTGTGTCAAAGGAACCCATGGCCTGAGCATGCAGTGTTTACCTTCTGAGATCCTGGGAATAACCCTCAGGTCTGAAGTTGAGAAGGGACAAAGAACAGGAAGTATCAGTTTTGACAGCTCAGAAGTTTAGTCTTACTGCTTGCTGGGCATAGTGACTGGCATATGCCTATTGTCCCTCTTAAGACAGAGGTGGGAGGAACAGGAGTTCAAGATCAAAATACAACAAAAGTTATTAGTCCTAGTTTTGTCAAAAAAATTATCTAACAAACGTCATTTTTTTTTCAAAATTAAGGATGATCTACAAACTTTCTAAAGTCTACTAAAATCTAATGAAGTAGGCCTTAAATTCCTAATAATTACTGCTGAAATCAAGTAAAATAAAGCAATCTGAGCATGCTTTCACTCAATGCTCACAAACATCAGTACTTGCCTTCAATGTGCAGCTCTGTGGCAGTCAGTTCTTGTGACTCACACTCCTCAGGTGCAGGAACCTCTGCATCCTCCTTTACTAGCTCATCCTTGGAACCATAGCCTTGGTCAGACTGACCGCCTGCTTAAAAGATGCACACCTTAAATATTTTCTTATGTTTAAAATACAGTTATAAACAGAAAATGCCACAGATCTATACAATTAAACCCAACAGAAAAAATGAGAATAAAATAAAAAAAATAACTCTCACAGGACACATTTCAGAAACAGTGATAAGCAAAGGTGAGGAGAGCAGAGCAGACTGGAGATGGCTCTACAGGTAAAAGTATCAAACCTTCATTTCCTCACCTAAAAATCAAAAGCAATTTGGACAAAGCAGTTTGAATCTCTTATGAAGAGGGAGGGTCTATATCATATTGTCTTATTTATTTATTTATTTATTTATTTATTTATTTATTTATTTATTTGTAAGAACAAAAAGGGACTGAAACACATACCTGCCACTTCTGCAAAAGAAATGTAGGAAGGGAAGTAAAATTTTTACTGTAAGAAAACAATAAAAATAGTTTACCTACGAAGGGTGGAGGAAAACAGATTTTTTTTTTTTTAAAGAGGAAACTTCCTAAAGAATGGTTTACTGTGTTGATTTTATTTTTAATATTTTCTACATATTCAAAAAGTTAAGTCAACAAAATTGGAGGGGGTCTCTTAAATTTATGCAAACAGAAACATATACAGCCAACTAATACTATACATCCAACAACATAAACTTATTTTATGGGTCAAGAGAAGGCTAATCTACATAACTTTTTAACCAAATGTTTTAAAACTACATTTCTCTTACATTGGGGGTGATGCATATGTGGCGATCAGGACAATGATTGAGAAACTGATTCATTCTGCCATATGGTCCCAAAGATTGAACTCTTGTCATAAGATTTAGCAACAAGTACCGCCTGACCCAGTGAGCCATCTTGCCATCCCCTGTATTGAACTTTGTTTCTTTTGAGACAGTGTCTCCTATAGCCCATGTTAGCCTCAAATTAGATATGTAGCTGAGCCTTGTCTTGAACTTCTGATCGTCCTGCCACCATCTGGCCTACAGGTATGTGTCACCATACCTAAATCCAAGTTTAGCTTTAAATACTTGGAATCCACCCACACTCTAAACATGGAAGTAAGAGTCAAATCTGGAAAAGCTAAGGTTTATTTCCTACGGGTGTGTGTGCTGTGGGCGGGGGAGTAAATTTAAAAAACAAAACAAAACAGCATTCGACATTTTTAAAGCTTTTCTTTGACACTGTATCTTTAGCATATCTGACCCAACCCTCCCCCAGCCCTGAAGCTGCTTTATGCAACAACTAGATGAAATGATATCAGGAGACAGGGTTTTCACCATGGGGAAACATAGGAAGTTTTATGTGTGTGATACTGGGAACTAAATTCAGAGTACTGTGTATCCTGGGCAAGCATTCTACCACCTCCCACCCATTAAAAAAAAAGAAAAAGCAACCGAAGAAAGGTTTTAAAAAAAAAAAAGAAGAAGAAGAAAAAAACAAAACAAAACAGGAATCCTTCGGGGGTTGACTTGAAACTGGAGGTATTTCTACAACACTGCACGTAATGTTTCCAAGTCCTGTCTGTTGAGAAGTCTAAAAGCAGTGCCACAACAGCCAATGAGCACACTAAGACCCAGACTTGGACTTCTAAATTCTAGTCTCCATTGGGGTTGTTGGCGGGTAGGGAGGGGATAATTCCTGAGCTGAGGAGGGTAGGTACAAAAATGAGGTAGGGGTTTGTTGCCCCAGAAAGAACCCTAACCACTCATCTAAGAGACATAGTTATCAAGTTTAAAGGAGCATCCACTCAGCCAATACTGAGGTGTGATCTGAGAATGGGTAATACAGTGATCCATAATCCCCCAAAAAGAAAAGACCTTCCTGAATACATTAGAACGCCACATTCGAAATACAGTAGGGACACCACCACGTTGTAACTACCACAGTAAAGACTGATTCCGGCAAGCATCATAGATGCTCATTTTAAAATGTTTGCTAAAAAAATGGGGTATCACTACATGGTTTCATGGTTTCCCCAGCCCCCTAAAAGTAGCTTATGATCTAAATGAGGTAAGGTATTTATACACAGAGAAACCAGACCACACTGCTATCAACTGACCAAAATTAACACTACTTATAAAAGGCTGATAGGCACATAACCATCTGGGAAGGATAAGCACATATGCAGTACACTAATGGATACACAGAACCTAAGCTAACTGAAAGGAATAAAACATCAACTAAAGAACATTCTACAACACAAGATAAATCTTCCAATAACTTTCTTGTTAAAGTCATAACAAAGAAACACTGATCAGTCTGGTGTGGTGGTGAACTCCTTTAATCCCAGCACTAGGGGGGCAGAGATAGGTAGATCTCTGTGAGTTCCAAACCAACCAGAACTACATAATGAGACTGTCAGAAAGAAATACCGAGGAACTATGTGTCAGGTAAAAGTGACTAAGGAGAAGGACTGAGGTATTGGAGTCCTTAACAACCACTATTTAGAATCACTAACATCAGAGGTGACAAAACAGCTCAGCTGGTAATGGCTCATGCTCCTAAGCCTGACAACCTGGGACTCACATGGTCAGAGGCTCTCTCATCCACACTAGTGTGACGGCACACTGCCTATCTCCCATCCTGTCCTCATCTCAACAAACAAATAATGTTCTTTTTGGTTGGCTTCCTCAGAAAGCCTGTTGTTAAAATATGGCGTCATGTACAGACGAGTAAAGAGTTACACCAGGAGTCCCTGTATGGGCACAAAGGGGAAAGATTCCACAAGACAATGCCCAATGACATAAGCACAATGAGCAGCAGGCTGAAGACTCCAAGAGTCACATGGCTCCACTAGAAACCTGAAGGAAACACGGTCATGGGCAATTTAATATCTACTGCTTAGTCATTTGAAATTCAGCTGAAGGGTTGAGAAAGAAAGCTTAGCAGTAAAGAGCACTGCTGTCCTTCCAGAGGACCCAGGTTCAATTTCCAGCACCCACATGGCCACTCACAACCATCCAGTCTCAGGGTTTTGATGCCCTCTTTTGGCTTCTGAGGGCAGTCATACACATGTGCTGCTAGACAAACATGCAGAAAACATCTATACATACAAAGTAAAGTTAAAACAACGAAGCTGAAAATGTATGAAAAGGTCTCAAAAGTGCCATCCTTACTACTGTAATTGCTACATCAGTAATAGGATACTGGTTTTTGTTTGTTTTCAGTAAAAGATTAAATTGCCTTTATAAGTTTTAAAAATCTGAGGAATAAGGAAAATGAGGATGTATCTCTTGTTATCAGTATTCCTTGTAAACTGAGTTTATAACAAAATTACATACTTGGTCTTTTTTATAAATAAAGTAATTTCAAAATAACTTTATATATTCATGAGGGCTGGAGAGACGGCTCAGAGGTTAAAAGCACTGGCTGCTTTTCCAGAGGTCCTGAGTTTAATTCCCAGCAACCACATGGTGACTCACAACCATCTGTAATCCTCTGGCATGCAGATCTGGCATCCTCTTCTGGCATGCAGGCATACATGAAGGCAGAAGACTATATACATAGTAAAGAAATATTTAAAAAACTGTATGTTCATATGAAATCATAATGAGAAACATTATTTTGTCCAAATAATATATAATAAAATACCAAATAAAAATTTAACATAAAAAATATCTGGAAAAATAAAACAGAGGAAACAAAACAAGCTAGTTTTAAGATAGCTTTCAAACAAAAGTCCCAGGGGGAGGTGGATAAGAGAGAGGATCAGCAGTTGAGAGCACTTCCTGCTCTTGCAGAGGATCCAGTACCCACACAGTAGCTCAGTGTCTTTTCTGGCCTCCTCAAGACACCAGACACATACATGGTGCACACATGTAACACAGAGACAAACACCCATATACATAAAATAAAAACAAATAAAATATTAAAAAAATAAAAGTCCCACAAAAGTTTCTTGCTAAGTTACAGAGTTGAAAAGGTTAATCACTAAGAAGATGGCAACCTATAGGCTCACGTTGTCTTCACTCCTGTAATTGCAGCAAGACAGTTTCAGGCACAAAAACTAAGCAGACTTCAGGAAAGCAGTAAGCACCTCAACAACTGAACAATGAATTCTTTCATACCCATGACACCATTTCATGCAATGATACTACAAACAAATCTTAAAATTATCATTACAGAAAAAATATACTTTATTTCTAAGTGAGACAATAAATATTTGTAAACTGGTCATAAATTATCACATGGAGACTTTTGATATGGTTATCCTTATCTAAAGAAGAAGTCAAGAAATTAAAAATTGTCCCTTAAAATACAATCAACTATCTTTCCCCCACCCTTGAGTGTCAGCAAACTTTAACCTAATAAATGGGAAATTACCTGAAGTGGTTAACATTCAAGGGTAGAGTTAAAGCACACGTGTATCCACAGCTTCAGTTCACAAGTCTGTCTGCCCCACACCTTGACAGCCCAGGACTAATGCAGCACCAAGACACAGCACAGAGAGAAAAGCAGAGCAACAAGGAGCAGAGAAAAGGAAACTTCAGTCATCGAGACAAGCTCATCAGAGGAAGCACAGGAACTAGACTAGGAGTTCTTTAAAGGGTATTGAACACCAGCAACCAGACAACACACACAGAGAGGATGTGCAGACATACACCTGCCCAGTGGGCTCTCATCCCACTACAGTCACTCTGACTTCAAGACTGTCATGGTGCCTGTGGCTATATACATGTAAGCAGCTTCTACAATGAGAAGTACTGACTGTACACATCCTTTTTCAAAATCACTTATTTTCTTCCCTTTTCTGGTAGCCATAATTTCAAAATTATTGATTAAACTTCCAATTTAATGAAAAAAGGGTTTATAAATTGTATCAGAATGTTCAAGTTTACTAGGTGAACGAATATACACATATCATGCTAGTGCACTGTACACTGCACCCCAAAGTCAATTTCACAATCCAGGAAGTGCAGAAGCATAACCCTCAAAGTGATATATACTATTTTCAAAGCATTCCCGTTATGAAAAGTCAAGAAGCGTAGTTTGGTTTGTTTTGCTTTCTTATTTTAAAGAAACACTGACATGGCTGTAAATGAAAGGTTAGTAGAATACAGATTTTAGTACCTGTGCTAGAGTGATTATCAATGGAATCAAGGCTGATTAAGTCTTTGACGAAGACTGTGTGCTCCCCACTGTTAGCATCATTAGAACTATCCACACTACCATGGCTCACTGTGTCCCCATCACTTCCACCTGCAGCATTCTGAGGAGCTGAAGATAAGGACAATGTAGTTAAATAATTCATGTACTGATACCTCTGAAACTAAACATGAATGACCCACAGTTAATTTATAATTACAAAACAATTTGCAGATTTCTGTGACAAAAACATAAGGAAATCTATCTGTAGTTATAAATGAAAGTATCAAAAAGAATTAAGCTCTCTACTTCATAAAATTAAAACTTCATGTTTATAAACCTATAGTTAAAAACATCTTTCCAATCACATGTATTACCTGATATTGAAAAGACCTGTGGTTTTTGCCCAGTCTTTTTAAGTGGCTGCCTAAATTGGGCCAAACCATGTACAACATTCCGAACTTTCGTCCATAAGAAAATACCACTGCGAGTACTGCTGGGCCATGGGCTCTCCAAAACTACCTAAAGTTAAAAACAAAACAAAAAAAGTTATTTAGGACCAGTGAGCTGTCTCAGTGGGTAACAAGCATGCTACATGCCTGATACCCCAGATCCCTAAGCTGGAGGAAAAAACCAAAAGTTGTTTTCTGACCAGCACACAAATAAATTAAAAAAAAAAAAACCAAACAAACTAAAATTAAGATAAATTAAATTTTTTAAAAATTAAGTTTAAGAAAAGAAAAATATGATACATGTTAACAAGTATGTGGAGAAGAGAGAAATTTGCACCATGGTGGGAGTGGAGTATCAATTAGTGAGCCCATAGTGGAAAATATGAAAGTTCCTTAAAAGCTAAAAACTACTAAATACAAATCCACAGGAAGTGAAATCAGTATTTCACATAGGTATCTGTACTCCCCAAGTTCACTGTAGGCAAGAAAGGGAACCAACCTAAATGTCGAAGAATGGATAAGGACAATGTGACGTGAAACGTGACAATGAAACACTAAGCTTAAAACAAAAAAAAACAAAACAAAAAAAAAAACAAAAAAACAAAAAGAAAAAAACCTTGTCACAATAATCCGGGGGAGTCCTGAGGACATTACGTTAGGTGACACAGGTGGATTATAGGAGCTTGCCTTTCACATAGAATCCAAGAGGTGAACACGGGGCAGGGTGGGGAGCAGTAAAGCGATATTGGTCTATGATTAGACAGGAGGAATAAATTTAAGAGACCTATTGCCAACATGGCAACTATAGTTATTAACAATGAATTCATCTTGAAAATTGGTAAGAGTTGATTTTAAGTGTTCTCACCACAAAAATTAGTAAATTAGATAATATGTTAATTAGATCGAAGGAGCCATCCCAAAATATATACCATTTCAAAACATGTTGTACACAATTCATACAATTTCTCTCAATGAAGATAGTAGAATAACCTATTCTTAACTAAAGTTTAACAAATAATAATAAAAAAACTTAAAAAATATACTGCTTTGCTTAATATTAATTCAACTTACCTTATTATAATAGCCGTAAGTAATAGCATTTGGTTTTATTCTAGCAGTTTTCATTTCGAATAAGACTCTCACTGCTAAAACAGGATGAACCCAAAGTCCGCAAAGCTGCATCACTACTCGATAGCACACCTACCAAGAGGACGACAAAGCATTAGTCTTTAGTTTACTTGTGACTTACAGAGATTTTAAAGACTCAGGCGTGGTGCTTATGTGGGAGGCAGAGGCAAGAGTTCAAGGCCATTTTCCCATACATAGTGACTTCCAGGATAGCCTGGGTTACAAAATACTCTTGTCCTAGAAAACAAACAAATAAATAAAATACAACAGCAAAAAAACCCTATTCAATCTAACAAATAATCAACAGCATTAACTATTTCAGGCACATCTTATCTGCTTGAGAAAATAAATCTATATTAGGAAAATCACTACTGTTCTCCATAATGTAAAAGAGAATTCACTTCTAAAACCAAATATATGGTTAAGTACCTTTTGCCCCAATAAGTATGCTTTACATTCTATGTTAAATGAACAGTAGCTTCAGGATGCCTGTTTAACAGATGGGGTTCATAAACTAATATAAAAAGATTGGCAGAGGCATAGGAAGTTATTTCAGTAGCAGAGCCCTCGGCCAGCTTGTGTTCAATCCCCAGAAGGTTCAATCCTCAGAAGGCAGGAAGGAAGAAAATTAAATACAATGCAATATTATTAGCAAAGACAACTTTTATGTTAAATCCTAATCTTGTTTGAGTATCATTTATAACTACTGTAACACCAAAAATCACTTCCAGGCCAGGCATGGTGGCTCATAACTTTAATCCCAGCACTCTGAAGGCAGGAGCAGAGGCAGGTAGATCTCTCACTCAGTTCAAGGTTAGTCTGGTCTACATAATAAGAACTGTGCCAACATGCCCTAAAAAAAAAAAAAAAAAAAAAAAAAAAAAAAAGGCCAGGTGGTGGTGTTGCATGCCTTTAAGTATAGCACTTTGGAGGCAGAAGCAGGTGGATCTCTGTGAGTTTGAAGCCAGCCTGATCTACAGGGTGAGTTCCAGGACAGCCAGGGCTACACACAAAAACCCTGTGTGGGGAGGGGAAAGGGGGAGGGGGGGGAAGGGGGAGGGGGAAAGGAGGGAGAGGGGGAGGGGAGGGGAGGGAAGGGGGAAGGGCAGGGGAAGAGGGAAGGGAAAGGAGGGAAGGGAAAGGAAGGGAAGGGGGAAGGGAAGGGGGAAGGGAAGGGAAGGGAAGGGGGAAGGGAAGGGAAAGGAAGGGGGAAGGGAAGGGAAAAGAAGGGAAAAGGGAAGGGAAAAGGGAAGGGAAAAGGGAAGGGAAGGGAGAAGGGAAGGGAGAAGGGAAGAGAAAAGGGAAGGGAAAAGGGAAGGGAAAAGGGAAGAGAAAGGAGAAGGGAAGGGATAAGGGAAAGGAAGGGGGAAGGGAAGGGAAAAGGGAAGGGATAAGGGAAGAGAAGGGGGAAGGGAAGGGAAAAGGGAAGGGAAAAGGGAAGGGAGAAGGGAGGGAGGAAGGGAAGGAGGAAGGGAAGGGGGAAGGGAGGGGGAAGGCAAGGGGGAAAGGAAAGGGGAAGGGAAGGAGAGGGAAGGGAGGGAGAGGGAAGGGGAAGGGAAGGGAAGGGGGAAGGGAAGGGGGAAGGGAAGGGAAGGGAAGGGAAGGGAAGGGAAGGAAGGGAGGGAAGGGAAGGGGGGAAGGAAGGGAAGGAAGGGAAGGAAGGGAAGGAAGGGAAGGGAAGGGGAGGGAAGGGAAGGGAAGGGAAGGGAAGGGAAGGGAAGGGAAGGGAAGGGAAGGGAAGGGAAGGGAAGGGCTTTCAAAGTGGAGAACAGAGAGAAAAGCTAAGTGCCCCAGGTTCTCCAAATTCCAGCTGGATGATATATTTCTTACAGCAGATCTTAGGCTTGAGAGAGAAAGAATACAGAATGACATCTAACACATTATTTACTAAATGCTAACTATAAACCAGGCATGATTTGTCTATCAACTGTTTGGGGTTTATTTATTTTAAACAGGGTCTTACTATGTAGTTTTGGCTGACCTTGAAATTACCCTGTGGATCAGGCTGGCCAACTGCTGGGATTAAAGGTGTGTGTATTATCACACCTGGCCAAAGCAATAACTTTTAGTATTCTGAACAAACAATATATATTAGCACCAATAAACAGAATAATTTTACCATAAGTACTTCATGAAAATGACTGGGCATGCTGTAAAATGACTAAGCTAATTTTTCTGTTTGTTTTTTCAAGATAGTCGTTCTCTGTGAAGCACTGGTTGTCCTGGTACTCACTGTGTAGACCAGGCTGGCCTTGAACTCAGAGATCCATCTGCCTCTACCTTCCAAATGCTGGGATTAAAAGCCTGTGCCACCATGACCACCTGACTAAGAACTAAATTAACTAACTTTCCTACCTTCCTTTTTGTTTTTTATTTTTAAGACTGGGTGTTGCTCTGTAGCCCAGGGTATGCCAGCCTGAAAGTGGGGACAATCTCCTGCCTCGGCCTCCAATTGCTAGGATTATAATCAGGTATCACCATAACTGGCAAGACCCAAACACTTAAAATTACAGAATTATATGTACTGGCATGGGCTAGGAATATAGCTCACTTGCCAAGCACAGCAAGACCCTGAATTCATCAACTACATTGCAAAAAAAATAAATAAAAATTAAAAGGTAACAATAGTGTGTCTTATACTTGCCTCATCTAGTGGATCCACATCTGTCTTCCTCATCTTAATAAGTACATCATATGCCTGCTGGAGTGCTCTGACCTTAGGGTGAGAAACTCTAACATAGGCTGGGAGACAGATAAACCACAAGCTGTAACAATGACTGAAGAGACACTTGGCCCATTGTGGTGGATTCATATAACATCTCTTTGCCAACTTATGAGCTGTTTTTATCTCCTATAAAGAAAATAAATACAGTGAGTGAAGAATAAAAACAAGGGAAATTCTTAATGTAAACTTAGACTTTAAAAATGAAGCATTTTATAGTCTTAAATCTGTGCCACATGATTCCATGAACTTTGGTTTATAGCCCAGCTTCTTTTTTTTTTTGAAACAGGGATTGTCTGTGGCTTTGGAGGCTGTCCTGGAACTAGCTCTTGTAGACCAGTATAGCCCAGCTTCTTAAACCATGGGTCATAAACCCAAATGGAGTTGTGTAAGTGAATGTGAGAGACATGAAAAGTATGGCAATGGTAAAATGTCTGAGTACACAATGGCCAAAGACTAACTCTC
The DNA here is from genome assembly GCF_003668045.3 of Cricetulus griseus. NCBI lineage: Eukaryota > Metazoa > Chordata > Mammalia > Rodentia > Cricetidae > Cricetulus > Cricetulus griseus. The sequence goes on from NC_048595.1 coordinate 61,117,970, forward strand.
AATCAGATGTGTGAAGATCCCAAGGTGTTTCTGAATGCTCACTGTGCTCCATCACATCGCAAATGCCAACACAAGTGTCTGAAATGCCTTTACTGCTGCTATTCAATACAATTGAATGTTAGGAATCCAATGTTTTTACAACACATGTAGTTCCTTGCTCTTATAGAAACAAGACAGCTTAACTGCAGGGGGAAAAAAAAAGCTTACCATTTCCCTATCACAATTCCTTAGTATGTAAACATCAAATAAGAATGCGGGGCATATGCTCATATTTGTATGTGTGCATACACATGTAGAGGCCAGAGGTCAACCTCAGGTGTCACTACTCATGTATTTTTTTTCATGCTTTTTTTGTTTGTTTATTTGTTTTTTTTTTTTTTTAGTTTTTTTATTTTTTATATATTTGAATTACAAACAAGATTAAATTACAAGACGATCTCAGTTCCCTTCTCCCTCTACCACCCCCCCAACTAAAATCCTACCTATCATATGTCCTTTCTTCTAATCTACACCTGACTCAAAATTTCTGCTTCCTCATGACCTTTGCATCCTTACTTTTCTTCCCTTCTCACTCTCGTTGCTTCATCTCCCTTCTTCCCATGTTCTCAATTTGCTCAGGGGATGGTGACTCTTTCCCCTTTCTCCAGGGGACAAAGTCTGTCTCTTTTAGGGTCCTCCTTGTTTACAGGTTTCTCTGGCAGTATGGATTGTAGGATGGTAATCCCTTACTATGTCTAAAATCCACATATGACTGAATTCTGTGAGAACACTCCTCATGTATTATCCACTCAGGGTTTTATTTATTTTTTTTATTTTTCTGGTAGGCTCTCCCATTGGCCTGGGCCTCTGTGATTAGATAAGGCTAGCTGACCAGCAAGCCCTGGGGATTCTCTCCTCTTTACCTCCTCAGTACTGAGATTACAAATGTGCACCAGCTCACCTGGCTCTGTATGTGGGCCCTGAGGCAAGAACTCTGGTCCACATGTGACCAAGCATGTCACCAACTGAGCTATATCCAGTTTTACTTTTGGACTGTACTACATCACAATGTTTTACTTTTAAAAACTGTTATATGGGCTGCTGACTTGAGTTTTATTTAAAAAAAAAAAAAGTCATTGAATGACTTTTGGCTTAGAATTAGGACAAAATTTCCAATAACTTCTGGACTGATCCTAAACACACTTTTGTTATTCTGTACTATATATTTTATGTAAAGTGGCATTTTTAGCACTAAAGTATAAAACCAAAGTATTGATCAACTCTGCAAAATACTGAGTATGCTGTATATTCTGCAACATTATTCAGTCAAGATTTAATTCTTCATGTAAAAATAAACAAGGACATTCATTTCATTAGCATGTAAATTTGTTCTGATGTTAATATAAAGTAAATTTACACACACATATATACATATAATTTTAAAAAATTTTATGATACCTAGAGTCATATAAAAATTCTCAGGTAAAAAGGGATGGCAAGTGAAAAAATGTTAAAAAAATCCTGGTTTATAGTAATATTTTATACAATTCTACAACTGGCAAGTGTATGATATCCATTTTAACTCCTGATCTTCCTGCTTCCACCTCCCAAATGCTGGGATTACAGGCATGCAGCATGGTGTCTGGCTCTCCTAACTTTTTAGCTTGCGAATGTGTGTAAAATGGGTATATGCACATGGGTCACGACTCATGGGTATGTGCAGGGGTCCAAGAACAACACTGAGGAATCATTCTTTCTTCCACCGTTAGATGGACTATGGGGATAAGCTCAGGTCCCCAGGCTTGCACAACAAGTACCTTCCTTTTGCCAGGCCTTCTTCGGTCTTAAGCAATATTTTTCTCATTCTTCTCACTACTAACCATTAAGGTGCCCAAGGGTATTTCCTGACAAGATTTCCACTTAATTCTCCCTTCTGAGTTTATTGTCTACATTAATTCTCTCACTAAGTAGGTCTTTAAAAATAACTGGTCCAAGGCTAGATACTGTGGCTTGTACCTGTAATCCCAATACTCAGGAGGCTAAGGCAAAACATTTGCCACAATTTTAGTTTATTATGAAGAACCTCAACATATCAGTGTATAAAGGATGTTATTTTAATGTACCTCAGCATAGATTAATCCACTATTCCTAAACCAGATGCTGCTACAGTAAGAGATCTATCTAAGCTGTCCTGTGTTTAACTCCCTTTTATGGAATTTTGTTGTGCTGTACATAAGACACAAAGGAAATACAAATCAAAGCTACAGTGAAGTATCACTTCATATTTATCAGAGGGCAGTAATTTTTAAAAGGCAGATATTAGAACTGATATAAAATGATACTGTAATATCTGACCCCTTGAACAATGTTAATGGAAATGTAAAATAGTATAGCCATTCTGGAAATCAGCTTAGCATTTCTTCAAGAGTCAACAGAGAATTACCACAAAATAAATATAGCTTCTCTCTCTACTCCTAGATATACTAGAAAGACATGAAAACATACATCCACTTGGCAAACACACACATTAGCTTACATCAACATTATTCATAGTAGCCAAAAGTAAGAACTGTTGCATGTCTATGAACAGATAAACTGCTATGTGTATGCAATGGAATACTATTCAGTCAAAATGAAGCATTAATGCTTGCCAGAGGATGAAAAGATTATACTAAGTTAAAGAAGACAATCATAAAGTACTGCTGCATTATTCTATTTATATGAAATGCCTAGGATAGATATACTGCACCTGTGGGGGCAGAAAACCGATTAGTGATTACTAAAGGTTGTGGGAAAAAGGCTGTGGTAGCTAATGGCTAAAATGTGTGGGTTTTTCTTCTGGGGTTATTTGCATTTCTAAAGTTAACTGAAGTGGTGGCTGCATAACATTGAGAACACATTAAAAGTCCCAGAGTAGAAGAAAAGCTACTGAATGATATATACTTTAAGTGGGTAAACTGTGCGGTATATGAATTATATCACAATAAAGTTGTATCTATATGGAACTCTTGAGATCTGCCTGCCTCTGCCTCCCAGAACTGGAATTAAAGGCATGTGCCACTATGGCCAGGCTAAGTTATATACCTTTTATTTTCTTTCTTTTAATTTTTGAGACAGGGCCTCACTATGTAGTTCTGGCTGGCTTGGAACTCGATGTATAGACCAGGCTGGCCTCAAACTCATACTGATTCTCTGGTCTTTGCTTCCTTCGTGCGGGGATTCAAAGCGTGTGCCACCATGTCCAGGAAAGTTACATTTTTTCTTACGGTATGTTTGGTTCCCAAGCCTCCTTTTAAATATAAACGAGCACTTTGAACTTCAGCTTTAAAATCAAGTAGGGTACAAGAAACAGAGTTTAACACATGACAAGCACAGTGGCCTTCAGATAGCTGCTCAGGATTCAGTACTACAAGTTGCATGTCACATATACAGTTTATATTTTCACTGAACAAGGGTTTGGTAAGGAAGGTCTGACCTGTTTGGTTCTTTTAGCCATGAGAGCAGGGCTGTTTGTAATGCTACTCCCAGGAGGATGTCTACTGAAGCACAGTTTCAGCTCCTGGGGGCTGTCAAAAAGCTTAAGATCCAGTACTGGAAAGCATGTGTAACTAAAATAAAAAGCAAAAATAGAACTGCTTATTTAAATTCCATCAATTTCTTCAACTACTCAGTATTCAGATAAAAATTTCTAAACCTCAAATTTCCAATAAAATTCTTGAAAACTTACAATTTGTTTCAAAATATGAGAAAACACAGTTAGAAGCTACAGATTATCCTAACTGGAACTCTAGCTGCTCCCACCAATCTGTTATTTTTAAACAGTTTCTAAAAAGAAAAATCCATGACATCTTACTTAAAAACAGAAACTCTTTCAGTAAAATCCATATGTTCAAGGATAACTATATTTAAAAATACCAGATAGTATATTTTATAATCAAGGTTTTTTAAGACATTAGTTTGTCAGTATTAAAAAAAAAAAACAAAACAAAAACTACAGTCTTATTTGAGAGATATATTTAACGAGTTCTTTACACTGTTGAATATTATTCAGTTACTTCAGAATATCATCAATTAACTGTCTTTGTATATGTATCTTTGTTAACAATTTTATTTAATTTCTTAAAATGAATACTAAACCAAACCAGTGTTTCTCAAGAGAATTGGACTTATTCTCTCCCCACTCCCCAACAAGTAAGGGTTTCTCTATGTAGCACTGGCTGTCCTGAAACTTGCTCTGTAGACCAGGCTGACCTCAAACTCAAAGAAGTCCACCTGCCTCTGACTCCTGAGTGCTGGGATTAAAGGTGTGCACCACCACTGATGGAAAGAATTGAATTTATCAATAGTAGATGACTTCAAAAATGGATATATTATCAAACGCGCCAGTAGCATAGCCTAGCCTCTACTTGGGTAAGTTAAAAAGCTTCTGTTCAACAGTTTGATGTGCATCTCTTTGAATGCTAGAAAAGCTAAGTGTTTTTTTGTTTTTTTTGTTTGTTTGTTTCTTTTGTTTTTACTTGACTGACTCTCCTCAGAAACTGTCTATTGATTTACTTTGGCAAATTTTCTTCTTGGAAAACTTGTCTTTCCCTACTCAACTGTGACTTATTTGTCAGAGCTAAAAGCCTCAACCACACAAGTCAAATAAACATGAATTCTACAGTATGAAATCAAACTAGCATTTGAGTAAGATATTCAATTGCAGGTATAATTCAGTCTCACTTTGCCCTACCGAGATTATAGTCCCTTTGCAAAGGTCTTTGACTTTTCCTTAGATAATTATTATAGAAATATAGCCTAAAACAAACAAACAAAAACATGTGTCGGCAAAGATAGAAAGAACTATGAACAAATCCACAGGAAACAAGGTAAATTAAGTAACTACATACAATGTGATCATTAAAATCATAAGACAGGAAAAATTTTGATGGCATGGAAGAATGTTCAGACCTGTCATTAAAGGCAAATGAATTCATCTAATCAATCTATACACATACCTAAAGTTATTAATAAATCTAAATATTAGTACTAAAATTATGTTAGATTTCCTATTTATTTTTTAAAGTTTATTAAACTATATACTATGATGATTATAAAACGAAAATGAATTCATTGTAATTTCTGAAAAGATTCTTATCCAAATCCTATCTCACTAACTCAAAAATTCCACAGGATTAAAACTCCTAAAGTTTGTAGGGAATCTCAAAAACAAAAACCCCAAAAACTAAACCCAAAACTTTTTCTTCAGAAATGCTAAAGACTGAAATATGAGGAAACACTTAAATTATCAATATTAATGTCTGACTTCCCTTCCAGTAAGACCATTCATTCTTACACTGCAATGCCTGGTGGCAACTCCATAGAATGTTCATATGATTTACACTGAAAACTACCTACACAAATTACCATGTCTTGGTAATGGCAAAAACTGAAATAAACTGTCTGAACGATGTCCAAGTTTATGTCTGAAAAAGTTCATGCTACCTGTACTGAGGTGACAAGTTATTTCCATCATCAGGAGGAGGCTCAGGTGGCATTATAAATACAGTGTGCTCACTCTTCTGTGAATCATCTAGCTCTATCAATTTGGTGTCTTCTGCTGAATCCAAATCAACCTGAAAATAAGTATGTTCTCCAATTAATGTACATATAAGCACTATCTAATTCTGAACTTTGACATTTCAACTAAGAAAAAAAATCATACCTTGTCTGTTTTCTCTACACCTTTATCTGGAAACAACTGGAAGAGGAAAAGAGAAATTCTTAAAACCTCTGCTGAATTCAATGTTTTTTAAAAATTTTTAATCTTGATTTTCTTTTTTTTTTAAAGAAAAACTCAGAGCTAGAGAAATGGTTCAGTAGTTACAAACTTTCATCATATAAGCACAAAGATCTGAGTTTGGATCCCAGTACCCACATGAGAAACAGGGCAGATATACATGCCTATTACCCCAGTGCAGGGAGAAAGGAAGATGGCAGAGAGTGCTACAGCAGGACACCCAACAAGATCCTCTGGCCTCTGCACATGTACGCCACCACACACGTGTGCAAAACACCTCACACATACAAAAAAACGTTTTTAAAAAAATACCAGGTATACACAAAGACATTTCAGAATTAGGTCCTATATGCTTAGATTTAAAGACTACACAACGGGTTATTCCTTTTCTTTAGTTTTCTTTCCTTCCTAACCTTCCTCTTTTTCACTATTCGAGACAGATCTTACTGTGTAGCCACAGCTGGCCCTGAACTTGCTGTGTAGTGTAGGCTGGCCATGTACTTCTCATCTTCCTGCCTTAGCCTCTCAAGCAGGGGTAGGTATGTGTCATCATACTTGACTTTTATTGGTTATTTCATAAACAAACCTTATCAAACATGGTTTCTAAGGCATATGAATTACTGAAGGACAATAAGAATTAAAACATAATAATCATTCATGGATACAATCCCAAATCTTTATATAATTTGTGTAAACAGATGGTTCCTAAATCTATTTAGAAAAACTTTGAAACCACTTGGAAGGTGGAGGCAGGTGGATAAGGAGTTCAAGTCACTCTTAGTTACGTAGCAAGTTCAAAACCAGCCTGGCTCACAAAAGACTAGTTCAAAAAAAACCTTGAACAATAACAAGAAAGCCTTAAAGATATTAGCAAAGTATTCAGAAAGACAAGTAAAGCAAGAAGATATAGTGTACCACTATGCGTAAAACCCATAGCTTTTTAAATAAAACTAGTCATATCCTGTTCATTTAGCTGAAACAAACTGTTGTGAAATAATTCCTTTATAGTATGAATATGTGTCACTGTGATTGGCTTAATAAAAAGCTAAATGGCCAATAGCTAGGAAGGAGGTATGGCAGGACTTTTAGACAGAGATCTCTGAGAAGAAGAAAGTTGGAATTGCCAGCCAGAAGCACAGGGAGCAAGACATGCAAGAGGAGAGGTAAAAGCCACAACTCATGTGGCAACATAGATAAATAGAAATGGGCTAACAAGTTGTAAGAGGTAGTGGGGACAAGCCTAAGCTATAGGCAGATCTTTCGTAATTAATGTCTCCAAGGTACTATTTATGAGCTGACAGCCCAAAGAAAAATCTACCTACAACAAACAAACAAAAAACACTAAAACTTACAAATGTAAGCATACTTTTTTTTTTTCCTTCAAGACAAAGTTTCTCTGTGTAGCTTTGGAGCCTGACCTGGCACTTGCTCTGTAGAGCAGGTTGGCCTCGAACTCAGAGAGATCCATCAGTGTCTGCCTCCCGAGTGCTGAGATTAATGGTCTGAGCCACCACCACCCAGCAAGGTTACATCCTTACCTCTAATAGGCTCAGAGAGAAAAGTAAGTCAATTATAACAGCAAGAAGACACGACAGAGGAAAGATCTGTGTTTTACACAAACACACACACACACACACACACACACACACACACACACACACACCCACCTTCAACAGATTATTTTGAGCTAAAAACCCCTATTATTATAAAGCTAAACCAAAGTGTTTTTTCTTAAAGTTGGGATATAAAACAAAATTTTACCTTTTCAATGCAGTCATCAAAAAATGCTAATCCAGTATCTTTATCACTTACAAAGCTGCATTCCTCAATGAAACGACTAAACATCTGTGTTTTGGCTAGAAGGGCATAGAATTTCATATAGGCACGATCCCGACTTTTTACAAAACCTGAAAAAAAAAAGAATTATAATAAATTTTAAAGAGGAACTAATGTCATAACAAACATTGCTTTATACTCACCTATATTATATTCCCTTTATATAAACCCACATTTATGGAAATTTCTAATAATCATGTAAAGCTCCTGCTTGATTCAACCATGAAAACCCCTGAAATTCTTCTCACTGAATTATTAAATCTTCTAAGGAACCTCAGCCTGACATCCTCAGACAGAGACTCTTCTCAGCTGGGTGCGGTGGGGCACGCCTTGAGTTCTAGTACTCCCGAAGCAGAGGCAAGCAGATCTCTGGTCTACAGAGCAAGTTCCTATACAGCCAGATCTACATAGAGAAACTCAAAAACAAACAAACAAAAATTCTTCTCTGAGATTCTACAACTCTTAAATCAATAGTTAATATATATTCAAAGGGCCATCATTCCTGCATTGGTGAAAATTTCTGTGCAGTTACAGTTCAACCACCTAGCTAGTTGTCCACTGTTTTAGTGAGGTCAGGGGCCTCTCCTTCATTTGATGACTGAAGTTCAGGGGGACTTATCATTCTTACCACCATCACTGTTCACCACTATTGTGGTCTGGACATGAAATCTCACATGAAATGTCGCATGTTTTGAGGCCTAGTCCACAGCTGGTGGCACTATTGAGAGGTGACTGCATCATTCACCGATGGGTTAACCCATTTAGTTTATATTAAACAAGATATTAGCAGGTAGGCCCACCTGGAGGAAGCAGGTAACTAGGGGCAAGTCTGGGAAGGGAGTATCTTGCCCAAGGGCCCTTTCCTGTCTCTCCCTGTGCTTCTTGATTGTAAAGAAGGGTACAGCTTTCCTTAGCCATGCTCTTTCATCTCAGTTCTGGCTTATCAAAGGCCTGAAGTCCCCACCACCACCCAGGCATGTTGTAATAGTGATGAAAAAGGTAACTAACATGCACAAGCCATGAAATATTCAGGGTTCTAAATACCATGGTTCTCAGTGTTCCCATTGTTTATCCCACTCAATTTTCCATTTCTTCATAGTCATACTCATACTTTCTGGTTTTCAATATTACTACTAAATCTCTAAATTTCCACATCACTCAGCTCACTATCTGTTAGGTTCGTTTTCTAAAAAGTTAAATTACTACTACTAGTCCTCGTTTGTTTTTGGTTCTGGTGTGGGTGGAAGACAAAGAAGGTGAGAAAGTTGGCTGAAAACAGAAACCACCAACATACCAACCCTTTTTAAAACGTTTTTTTAAAGATTTATTTGAAGTGTGTGCATGTGTGTACCATTTATGCAGGTATGCTAGGAGGCCAGAAGAAGACTGGAACTGGAGTTAAAGGCAGTTGTGAGCTGTCCCCACATGGGTGTCAGACATTTCCTACAAGAGCAGTTTGCTCTCTTAACTGCTAGACATCTCTATTTTTGAGACAGGGTCTCACTATGCAACACTGGCTGCCCTAGAGCTTTCTATGTAGTCCAGGCTCTTGAACTAACTCACAGATTTGCTTTACCTCTTTAACACTGAAATTAAAGGTACGCACTACCAAGCCCAGCCAACTTATTCTTAATTTAAAATGTGGCCTTCTGGGGCTGGAGAGATGGCTCAAAGGTTAAGAGCACTGACTGCTCTTGCAGAGGTCCTGAGTTCAATTCCCAGCAACTACATGGTGGCTCATAACCATCTGTTATGAGATCTGGTGCCCTCTTCTGGTGTGCACATATACATGGAAGCAGAATGTTGTATACATAATAAATAAATAAATAAATAAATATGTGGATTTAGGTCACTTTTTCTGTGTCTTTCTGTTTTTGATGCCTGTGAGCATTTGACATGCTGTATTACTCATTCATCCCCATCCTCTTGAGGTACTAATCAACAGATAAATTATTCAATAAAATATAAGCAAATTATGGGGGAAAGGGAGAGAGAGGGAAGAAAAGGGAAGGAGAGAAGGAGAAAAAGAACAGAGAGGAAGAAAAGACAGAGGGAAAGGAGGAAGGACGAGAACGAGGGAGAAAGAACAAGCTATATTTTGGTGTTATGTCCCAAAATTACTAAACTTAAATCTTTACTAATCAAGCCTCCAGATTCGTACTGTGTATTTCAGTAACCACACATGGTAACACACCACCTTAAATGCAACTAACAAAAATGTACTATAAATTATAAAAGACATACTGCATTTCAAAGACAATGTGACAATAAAGAATATAAGGCTATTAATAATTTAAATTTTCTGATATATGTTGAAATAATACTGTTTTGTACATGTTAAAGGAAATGTAGTTATAATTAATTTTTCTTAGTTGTTAATTTATTATGGCTACTAGAAATTTAAAACTATTTGTAGTTCACATGGTATTTCTACTAAGCATAGTAGCTCTTAATATAATCAAAATTTACAAAAAATAGATGAAAATGTTGAATAACAACACAATGACATTGCAGCTCATACATGTAAATCTAGGGAATTCTAAAGGTAACAACAGTTACAGAAGAAATGACAGCCATTTGCATTGTACTTTAAACAAAACAGAGGGGAAGGGAATGGATGGGGCAAAGCAAATTGTAGAAGTTAAATGACACCTACGTGGAGGTCTTGTAGGAATCTAGCAGTCACTAGAGCAAACATCAGAATAAACAGTTTTCACGGGTATCTAAGGTAAACATTAGAGTGAATAGTTGTTTTCTAGAAGTACTTTGATCTTGAAGATCAATTGTGGAAAACAGTGATTGCTTGCTGTGATTTGTCTTTTGTTTTTCCGAGGGGCATTTTTGGTCACAAGATGCTATGGCACACCTGAAGCTCTTGGATTACTGTGCACTGTAAACAATACACAATACAGACTGAAGTAGCAGGGCTATGTGATGCTCCCCTTTAGAAAAACATAGATTATATTAGGGATCTTGGTATGAGGAAATACTTTATCTGAAAAAAACTTTGTATAACAATCAATAAATATGCCTTTGTATGGCTGTTCAAGGTTCAGTCCATCAGAGCCTGGACCTCCCTGCTGCCACACAGGTCTAAAAATTTCATCTGGATCTCTTTCTTCTACCCACACAGGCAAACACAGAACACCCCACCCAACACATATAGATTTTGTTTGCATAAAGAGTTAATCCATAGCGACTATCCAATTCCTACCCATTCTTTTTCTTTTTCCTTTTTTTTTTTTTTTTTGAGACAGGATTTCTCTGTGGCTTTGGAGGCTGTCCCAGAATTAGCTCTGGTAGACCAGGCTGGTCTCAAACTCACAGAGATCCACCTGCCTCTGCTTCCTGAGTGCTGGGATTAAAGGCATGCGCCACCAATGCTCAGCCTCCCACCCATTCTTTACTTTGTTATATCTTCAGGAAAGATCTCTTACCAAGATAGCACTCTCAAGTAATCAATATTGTAATTAGTGTTTATAGTACTTTGTTGTCTAATGTCTGCATTACCTAGAACAAATGCTATATTGTTTACATAAAACCTCAGATCAGCCGGGCATTGGTGGCGCACACCTTTAATCCCAGCACTCGGGAGGCAGAGACAGGTGCATCTCTGTGAGTTCGAGGCCAGCCTGGTCTCCAGAGCGAATGCCAGGATAGGCTCCAAAGCTACACAGAGAAACCCTGTCTCCAAAATAACCCCCCTCCAAAAAAATAAAAGCCCTCAGATACAGTGTCATTCTCAGAGACAGAAAGACAGGAGACACTATGTTAGTTAATGACCCACTACTGTCCATAGAAGTCAGTATTTTTAGTCTGTCTTTTAAGGCCTCCAGTAACCTGAATATAATCTTAAATTTGATCTTCCATTTAATCCTTTAACATTTAATCTGAGAACTGACAGAACAACTGAAAACACTAGAGCAAAAAGAAGCAAACTCACCAAGGAGGAGTAGACGCCAGGAAATAATCAACCTGAGAGCTGAAATCAATAAAGTAGAAACTAGGAAAACATTACAAAGAATCAATGAAACAAAGAGTTGGTTCTTTGAGAAGATCAACAAGATAGACAAACCTCTAGCCAAACTAACCAAAAGGCAGAGAGAGAGCACACTAATTAACAAAATCAGAAACGAAAAGGGGGATATAACAACGGACACTGTGGAAATCCAGAGAATCTTTAGGTCATACTTTGAAAATCTGTACTCCACAAAATTCGAAAATCTAATGGAAATGGACAGTTTCCTGGATAAATATCACTTACCAAAATTAAATCAAGATCAGATAAACAATTTAAATCGACCCATAACCCCTAATGAAATAGAAGCAGTCATCAAAAGCCTCCCAACCAAAAAAAGCCCAGGACCAGATGGCTTCACTGCAGAATTCTACCAGAAATTCAAACAAGAGCTGATACCAATACTCCTCAAACTGTTCCGCACAATAGAAGCAGATGGGATATTGCCAAACTCCTTCTATGAGGCTACAATCACTTTGATACCCAAGCCACACAAAGATAAGAATAAGAAAGAGAACTACAGACCAATATCTCTCATGAACATTGATGCTAAAATACTCAATAAAATATTGGCTAATCGAATCCAAGAACATATCAGAAAAATCATCCACCACGATCAAGTGGGCTTCATCCCAGGGATGCAAGGATGGTTCAATATACGAAAAACCATCAATGTAATCCACCATATAAACAAACTGAAAAAGAAAAACCACATGATCATCTCACTAGATGCTGAAAAGGCCTTTGACAAAATCCAACATCCCTTCATGATAAAGATCTTGGAGAGAACAGGAATAACAGGAACATATCTAAACATGATAAATGCGATATACACCAAACCAATAGCCAACATCAAACTAAATGGAGAGAAACTCAAAGCATTTCCTCTAAAATCAGGAACAAGACAAGGATGTCCACTCTCTCCATATCTCTTCAATATTGTTCTTGAAGTTCTAGCTAGAGCAATAAGACAAGATCAGGATATCAAAGGGATACAAATTGGAAAGGACGAAGTCAAACTTTCACTATTTGCAGATGACATGATAGTCTACATAAGTGACCCGAAAAACTCTACCAGGAAACTCCTACAGCTGATAAACACCTTCAGCAAGGTAGCAGGATACAAAATTAACTTAAATAAATCTGTAGCCCTACTGTATACAGATGATAAACTCAATGAGAAAGAAATCATGGAAACATCACCTTTCACAATATCCACAAGCAACATTAAATATCTGGGGGTAACACTAACCAAAAAAGTGAAAGACCTGTACAATAAGAACTTTGAGACTTTAAAGAAAGAAATTAAAGAAGATACCAGAAAGTGGAAAGATCTCCCGTGCTCTTGGATAGGCAGAATTAACATAGTAAAAATGGCAATTCTACCAAAAGCAATCTACAGATTTAATGCAATCCCCATCAAAATCCCAACACAGTTTTTCACAGACATTGAAAGAACAATACTCAACTTTATATGGAAAAATAAAAAACCTAGGATAGCCAAAACAACTCTTTACAATAAAAGATCCTCTGGAGGCATCACCATCCCTGACTTCAAGGTCTACTATAGAGCCATAGTTCTGAAAACAGCTTGGTATTGGCACAAGAATAGACAGATAGACCAATGGAATCGAATTGAAGACCCAGATATTAACCCACGCACCTACGAACACCTTATTTTTGACAAAGGTGCTAAATCCATACAATGGAAAAAAGATAGCATCTTCAACAAATGGTGCTGGCACAATTGGATTCGAACATGCAGAAAATTGCAGATAGATCCATACTTGTCACCATGCACGAAACTTAAGTGCAAATGGATCAAAGATCTCTCCATAAACCCAGCCACACTGAATCTTTTAGAAGAGAAAGTGGGAACAACCCTTGAACAAATTGGCACAGGAGAACGATTCCTGAACATCACGCCAGAAGCACAGACACTGAGGTCTGCAATTAATAAATGGGACCTCTTGAAACTGAGAAGCTTCTGTAAGGCAAAGGACACAGTCAGTAAGACAAAACGACCACCCACAGAATGGGAAAAAATCTTCACCAGCCCCACATCTGACAGAGGTCTGATTTCCAAAATATACAAGGAGCTCAAGAAGCTAGCCACCAAAACACCATACAATGAAATTAAAAAGTGGGGTGCAGAACTAAACAGAGATTTTTCAACAGAGGAATCTGAAATGGCTGAAAGACACTTAAGAAAGTGTTCAAAATCCTTGGCCATCAGAGAAATGCAACTCAAAACAACTCTGAGATACCACCTCACACCTGTCAGAATGGCTAAAATCAAAAATACCAATGACAACCTATGCTGGAGAGGTTGTGGAGAAGAAGGAACACTCCTCCATTGCTGGTGGGAGTGTGAACTTGTAAGACCACTTTGGAAATCAGTATGGCGGTTGCTCAGAAAAATGGGAATCAATCTACCTCAAGATCCAGCCATTCCTCTCTTGGGTATATACCCAAATACTGCTTGTCCATACAACAAGGACATATGTTCAACCATGTTCATAGCAGCATTGTTTGTAATAGCCAGAACCTGGAAACAACCTAGATGCCCCTCAACTGAAGAATGGAAAGAGAAAATGTGGTACATTTATACAATGGAGTACTACTCAGCAGAAAAAAGCAATGGAATCTTGAAATTCGCAGGCAAATGGATGGAACTAGAAGAAACCATCCTGAGTGAGGTAACCCAATCACAAAAAGACAAACATGGTATGTACTCACTCATATATGATTTTTAGACATAGAGCAAAGGTTTACCAGCCTATAATCCTCTACCCCAAGGAAACTAGAAATCATGAATGACTCTAAGGGATAAATGGACCCCAGGAATGGGAAATGGCATGAACTCCCGAGCTAATTGAGAGCATGAGGGTAGGGAAGTGGGTGCTGCCACAATAAGAGCACAAGATGAAGAGTAGAGGAGAAGAAATGGAGGAGCAGATATATTGAGTTGGGGGAAGAATAGAGGAGAGAGAGCAGGATGAGAGATACCATATCAGAGGGAGTCACTATAGGTCCGAGAAGAGATCTGGAACTAGGAAGATCTCCAGAGACCTATAAGGATGACACGATCTGACAGTCTGGGCAGTGGAGGAGAAGTTGGCCTAGAAACCCTTCCCCTAGAATGAGATTGATGAATACTCTCTATGCTATTCTAGAGTCCTCATCCAGTGGCTGATGAGAGCAGAGACAGACATCCACAGAAATACACTGAGCTGAAATCTGGAACTCAGTTGAAGAGAGGGAGGAATGAAGAACGAAGGGGTCTGTACCTGGTTGGAGAAACCCACAGAAACAGTTGGCCTGAAAAAGGGAAAGCATATCGACCCCAGATGCTCTTTGGGAGGACAGTACAGGACTAATCCAGCCCCCTGATCATGGATGCCAATGGGGAGGCCCCTGCACTCCTGGGATTTTTAGACATAGAGCAAAGGTTTACCAGCCTATAATCCTCTACCCCAAGGAAACTAGAAATCATGAATGACTCCAGAGGGAGGTGGACTGGCGTTTTGCCCTGGGAGGGACTTCGAGAGCCCATCCCACTTGAAGGGATTCGCTCTGTCTCTGAACACATGGGGAGGGGCCTAGGCCCAGCACAGGAAGATTTGGTGGACTTGGTGGAACCCTGGTTGGGGGCCCTACCCTGCCTGGGGAGTGGCGGGTGGATGGGGTGGGGGGTAGGTTGGAGGTGGGGGAGAAGGAATGGGGGTGGGGGGAGGGAGAGGGAGAGGGAAAGTATATGTGAAAATATTAACAATTTAATAAAATTAAAATTAAGAAAAAAAAAAAAAAAAAACAAAAAAAAAACATTTAATCTGGGGGGGGCACAACAAATTGTTATGAGCTGGACTGCTTCCCCCCCCCAAAAAAAACAAAGAAACAAACAAAAAATCTTCATGTTAATGTCCAAAATCCTATTACTTCAAATATGATAATATATGGATGCACAGTCTTTAAAATCAATTACAGACTTAAAAAGGGTCATTAGATGGGCCCTGTTCTAACACCATTGGTGTCCTATAAACTAATAAAAAAATAATCTCTTGGGGGAAAAAAAAAGGAAGTTTAGACCAAAAGTGGTAATAAACAGCCATCTATAGACCAAGAAGAAAGGCATCAGAAGAAACCTTGATCCCAGCCTTGCTTCTAAAAGGTCAAAATAAATAAATAAATAAATAAATAAGCAAACCAGCCTCTGGCACTTTCCTACTGCAGCCCCAGGAAGCAACTCTGCAGGCCTACGTGTGTGGTCCCAAGGTTTCTTCCATGTCTTCACCATTATGGTACTAGCTACTACCATAAATACTGAAGGCTTTTTTTTACTAGTTGCTTTCCACAGATTCTCATGCAATCTGGACAGCTATACACAACACCCTCATTTTGTTATGAGACAGGAAGGCCTAAGTACATCTTTATAAATGGCCAAGAAGAAATTCTAACTCAGATGTGACTTTATGGATTCCTACAAAATATTGAATATTTTTCATTTTATAATGAAGTCTTCCAAATTGTTCATTTGAAAGAATACTTCCAGTTTGGCATGATGGCACATTGCCTTTAATCCCAGCATTCAGGAGGCAGAGGCAGGAGGATCTCTTGAGTTTGAGGCCAGCCTGTTTTACAAAGTGAGTTCTAGGACAGCCAGAGCTACATAGAGAAACCGTGTCTCGAAAAACAAACAAACAAAAATGCAATCACTAAAACAATGCATATTTCCTCCAGGGATAAAGTTATAGTTTTAAAAATGAGTAAAAACTGGTGGCTTCAGTCTGAAAAATAATTGTTGAGAGTCTTTTAAAGGCACAAACTGCAAAACTGAGGGAAAAAAGAAAGGCAAGTCCCACATGTGTCTTCCTTATAGCTGACTATTTGGGATTGTGAATGCACGTAACACATTGAACTCTTCAAATTAAACACCTTCAGTTTCATATTTTTAAGGGAAAATAATGGGGTATAAATTTAAAAAATTCTCCACTAATAGAGGTACGTTACAGAATATGGAAATTCCTTACACTTGAATATGAATTTCTATGGATGTTGACTTTAATGAAGGCAACTGTGACCTCACTGACACTCACCCTGTCGATCAAACAATGAATCTACAGCTGTGGCTTTATTTGAAGGAGCTTCTGTGATTGGCTTGAGATACGACCTATACCCTTTTAAAATGGATGCCATAAATCGCAAAAATGTCTCTTGGATTTCCATCTCAAGTTGTGTCATCTTTTTTTGCCAAGAGAAATCTGCTTCAATTGGAGTCATCTCAATTGCTGAACTTTCCTGAGTTTTCCGGTGAACTGACAACAGAAGTAAAAACAAAACAAGGCATTAATATATAATATCTATTTATATAATGACTGATAAAATAGTCAAAGTAAAGCCCACAACTTCCTTTTTCTTTCTTTTTCTTGCGATATTCTAGCTATGTAACCCAGGCTGCCTTCACACTCAACATCTTGCTGTCTCATCCTCCCTAACTACATAGCAAGTTGGAATCAGCTGGGATAAACATGAGATACAATCTCAAAAATCCTAAACAATTAGCACTCAGGCAGCAGAGTGCTAACCTAGCCCTGGGTCCACTCCCCAGAACTATACAAACTGGGCCTGTACTTTACATCTGCAACCCTAACATTTAGGGGGTAAAGACAAAAAGATCGGGAGTTTGAAGTCACTTTTAGCTCTCTGGACAGAGGGTAGAAAGGTCTGGATACAGAGAAAGTGCTTTAAAAATTAACTACACATTGTTTATGTGTATTATGTAATAACTCATTAAGCAGCACACAGTGTTGTAACAATTATCATTTTAACTATCTTTTCTTCCATTTAAAATACCTTTGTAGGGGAGAGGCAGAAAGGATCACAAGTTCCAGGCCAACCTGAACTATATAGCACACTATATAACTATATAACACTGTCTCAGAACAGTGAAAAGGGGCTAGAGAGATGGGTCGTGATTAAGAATGCATACTGCTCTGGCATGGGACCAACCACCCACAATGGACAGCTAAGAGCTCCTAGGGATCTGATACCCTGTTCTATAGGTACCTACACACACACACACACACACACACACACAGAGAGAGAGAGAGAGAGAGAGAGAGAGAGATAGAGAGAGAGAGAGAGAGAGAGAGAGAGAAATAAAATCCTAAAAAGGAAGAAAGAGATGGGAGACAGTTCCCATCTACCTTTGTGGCCAGTGCCCACTCCCTCCCTCCTCATACTCACCTGAGTAGAGCTGGGGATACAGCCTCCTCAAAGACCCAAGCAGACTCTTGCATGGCTTCTTGGGAAGCTGCTTCCAGTTTACGTTCTTCTTCTCATCAGATCTATTAAATGAGAATTAAGAATGTCTGTTATTGTAATTCATTTGTACTAGACAAACTTCTTATGTCAAAGTTAAAAGAAAAAGGGCATACATTCTCTATGCACTGAAGACTGACACATGAAGTGAGGAGGTGCTTTTAGGATGATTCTCTTTCCTTTTCAACAGACCTCAGTCAATGTGGCTGCCTCCACCAAAGCCCCCAACAGCCTTCACTACTGGAGTAAGTACAACACTGACTTAAGTCTGACTTCCAACGGCACGTTTAAATATTATAATAATTTAAGAGTTAAATCAACTGACTTGAGATTGAGATGTTAGCCTATTCGCAGAACTCTAAAGTATGCCCAAACTAAGAAATGGAATTTAACGAAGAAGTAAAATACACTTAGTTCAATGCATTCCTTACAGAGGTGTAGAAAGAAATCAAACACATTATTTAACATAGTCTATGACCAAAAACCACAAAAATAAGCTAAATAAAAGCTAAAATTTTCAAAATTTTATAATTCAGAAATATAAAATACAGCAGAGACAATGGCTTTGGAAAATGCTCTTCTAAAACTCTGCATGTATGTATCAGGCTTTCTTTTAATGTTACACCTTAGTTTTCAGTCTTCAGTGAATAGAAAACTATAGAAACACCAAAGTCTCATCTGACCTAAGGATTAGTTAAGAGAGCCTTGAACTTTAAAGGTCTCAGGTTTGGTCAAAACCAAGTAGGGTGTTAGAACTAAGAAAAATAAAACTAAGATTCATTATTAGTGTTGTCTTTGTTTAGGTTTCAAATGGGAAGAAGGTATTCTCCCTTCGATTACTACAGTCCAACAAAATATTACAAGCACGGTCCAAGAAACTACAAGTAGAAATTAACTTCTAATACTCGCTGGGTGGTGATATCACCAGCACAGAAGCAAATATAGTATCCTCCCCAGAAAGATAATTGACTAAAAGGGCTGTAACAATTCTCATGTTCCAGGTACTGTTAAAAGACACATATTTTAGCAGGGTATGATGGCAAATACCTATGACTTAGGAAGCAAAGGAAGGAGAACAACCCCAAGTTTAAGGACAGCCTGGTATATAGCAAGTTCCAGGTCACTCTGGGACACATAGCAAGGTCTTTCTTTTATTGTTTGTTTTGTTTTTGTTTTTCAAGATAGAGTTTCTTTGTGTAACAGTTCTGGCCATCCTGTAACTCATTTTGTAGACGAGGCTGGCCTCAATCTCACAGAGATCTGCCTGCCTCTGCCTCCTGAGTGCTGGGATTAAAGGCGTGAGCCATCAATTTCTTCTCTCTAAAATGACAATGCTAATGTACCTAATATACAGTGACTGCCACATGTTCACAATCTGTCTAATTCTGGGGACTATCAACTATAAGAAAGGATGTTGGGCTGAGTATATGGTACATGACTGTAACCCTAGCACTTGAGAAAGGCATGAAGAGCTGTTCAAGATCCCCTTGGCTACCACAGCTAGCTCAAATTCAGGGCTAGCCTGGGATATGTGATACTTTCATAAACAGACAAAAATTTTAGAGCTATCTATGAGGCTGAGTGGGATCAGGCTTAACTGACACCAGACCCTGGGTTCAATTCGAAGGAGAGGGAGGGATGTTTGAAACTTACAAAGTGATTCATTACTTCCAAGTTGTCTATAAATCTAGATTATATATATATATAAAATAATGAGCCACTATAGCTGTACAGTTTCAAAACACAGTGGTGAATCCATCTCAACTTTAAATTTTAACTTGAAATTTTTGTGGGGTTATTTAAGGAAATGTCTCACTCTGTAGCTAAGGCTGACCTGGATCTCACTATGTAGCCCAGGATAGTCTCCAACTCATGATGATCTTCCTCTTTAGTCTTCCAAGTACTGGGTTTACAAGCATAAGCTACCATACTTGGCTTCAGTATTATTTTCTAAGCATAATTTTCTTCCTTTCATACAACTATTCTTTCAGTTGACATACGGGTATCTTCCCAAACAACTGTACTGCAATGACCACAGGGGCCTGGAGAGAGAGGAACTCATGTGGCATAAGCTGGCTCCAAACTCACCATATAGTAGAGGTTTCAGGAATTTCTGATCCTGCTGTCTCTGCCACTTGAGTGCAGAGGTTATAGTATAGGCATGTGCCACTATAGCATATCCCTCAGTATTGGAGAGGGAAAACAGGGCTCTAAGAATGCTAAGCAAGCCCTCTACCAACCAAGCTACATTCCCAGCCCCCAGCTTTTTAATCTACATCATTTCCTGCCAATTCAACTTATTTCTAGATGCTTCCAAACAGCTCTAATTATATATGGTGGAAACTACACATGGAAGATAATAAAGATGGATCACTTACACATATATCATGTTTGTATCCAAGTCAATGCAAACAACATCTTGTGGTGGGTCATGAAGATCAAAGTACCTTGAGTCCACTCCAACTATAAACGGGAAAGGTGCACTGAGCACTCCAGCCAGTGAAAGAGGACAAAGGGGGATATATGGGCATTGCCACTGAAATGGAAAGATCATCTAGGGGAAAAGTTTTTTAAAAATTAACCAAATTCAAATTTGCAATGAAAATTACACAATTCACTATTACTGAAAGGGACTGTTGAAAAGCAATGAAATGTTTTAACTTTAAATTTCACTCCAAAATTAAGTGACTATAAATACTACTGGATTAAAATTCTCAAGAATGATGATGATCACGGCACATTTAAAATCCTAACAGCTCTTTGCAAGTTATCCTTCTGACAGCTACACAAATCCCACATGCATATTTTAAGGAGAATCAAAGCAAAGAGATGAAACTGCCTCCCAAATCATAAAACAAACTTATATTTTTATAAACTTAGGCATTTTACCAAATAATGAGCTCTAACCAAAATCAAGCTAAGTGTACCAGAGAGCAGGTGGAGACTAGGAGGGCTGGAGTTAATCTCAGTGGCAGAGTGTTTGCTTAGCATGCTTAGGTTCCTTAGCATCCTTGGGTTCTATTTCAAGCACCACACTAAAATTTTAATTATAACAAGTCATTAAAAACTAAGGAATCCCTTGAGAATCACTTGAAGATCTAACAAAACATTTTCTACACTTCAAACAAACATTTAAAATAATTCAACTTCAGTAAAGCTGAACCTCTTCAAAATACAGTTGATATGAAACATCCTCTGAGACTCAAATGAGCTCTTCTAATTCCAGCAATGGGGAGCAGATGCAGGCAGATCTCTGTGGCTGGCAAGGCATCCAGCACAACCAGTGAGAAAATCAGTCTCAATTAAAAAAAAAAAAAAAAAAAGTGGAATGTGGAATGCACCAGAAGAATGACATCAGAGGTTTGTGTTTGGTCTCCATACACATACACATACACCCTCACCCACATTTGATTGGGGAAGTCCTTCTATGTATAATGTTTGTCTTATTGGTTGATAAATAAAGTAATGCTGGCCAATAGGGAAGCAGGTTAGGTGGACTAGGAGTTGAGGAGGATTCTGAGAAATGTAGTAAAGAGAAGTCTTATGATCTAGGCAGGAAGTGACATAGCAGGCTGACTCAGAATATAAGCAGGGACAAGCAGGAAATCACTCTCTTCCTCCTCCTCTCTTCTCTGGGAGCTGCCATGTGAGCCCAACAAGAGAGGACACATGCTGCTGGTGTCCTCAATCAGATAAGTCTTTATAAAAATATAGATTAATAATTATGGTTGATACTTAAGACAGAGATAGCAAATAAGAAATCCTAGACATTGGCCAGCAGCATTGTAATTAGTATAAGACTGTGTGTTATTTTGGGTGCCCACGTGTCGGCAGGGCTTGGGAAGCTTGGCAGAAAGTCTTATCCTTACATAAACTCATCAACATGAACTAACATACACATACAAACACACACACACAAAAATTAATAGTTTTAATTTACAATTTGCTATCTTAATTGGTGTGTGTGTGTGTGTGTGTGTGTGTGTGTGTGTGTGTATGTTAGGGATTTTTTGGTTTTGTTTCTAAGAACAGTTACTAATAGGTTGCAAAAAAAAAACCAGACTAAGGGTCTGGAGAGATGGCTCAATGCTTAAGAGCACTTGCTGCTCTCGCAGAAGGGCTGAGTTCAGTTCTGAGAACCTGCCTTGACAGGTTCAAAACCTTCTGCAACTCCAGCTCTAGAGGATCTGATGCCTTCCTCTGGCCTTCATGGGTATAGCCCATATATACACAGTACACAGCCACAAACACATAAGACAAATAAACACATCTTTAAAAAAAAAAAAAAAAAGACTAAAGCCGGGCTTGGTGGCACACACCTTTAATCCCAGCACTTGGGAGGCAGAGGCAGGAGGATCTCTGTGAGTTCGAGACCAGCCTGGTCTACAAGAGGTAGTTCCAAGACAGCTTCCAAAGCCACAGTGAAACCCTGTCTCGAAAAACCAAGGGAAAAAAAAGAAAAAAAAAAAAAGACTAAAGTAATATTTTTTTGGTTCACATACAGTTACCTTTCCAACCAAGTATACTGTAGTGACTACAAGGACTCATTCAAAAAAATTTTTTTTATATGAGCATTACATAGCAGAGCTGGCTTCAAACTCACTATGATGTGGACAATGACCATGAATTTCTAGTCTTCCTGCCTCTGCCACCATAATGTGACAACTACCTTTTGCTCTAAGTAAGAATCACCATTCTGTGCCTGGTTCAATTTTCACCTTCACCCATTACCACCCATCCCAAAGAAATATTATATCTCCACCCCCGCCACAGGCATTACAGATTATTATTATTTAAGACTAGGGTTTCTGTACTCAAGAATTCTATACTTAAAGACATGTGAGCATTTATTAGATGCCAAGCAATCTTAAGCAATGGGACCACAGTATCAATAAAACAGACCCATGCCCTCCTAGCTTCAGTCTAGAATATTACTCTACTTTTTTTCTATAAACTGCACAGTATTTTAGGCCTTGTGGCCTTTGTAACAACTACTTAACTCTGCTATTGTACAAGAAAACAGTAACAGGTAATAAATCAGTAAGTAGCCTATGTTTCAATAAAACTTCATCACTTGCACAACTCCTGATAGACATGAACTGGCAGGTCAGATCTGCTCAGTCTGTTGACACCTACTCTGACAGTCTTCAAAGAGGTAGAAAATAAACAGAAGACATAATAAAGTGTGTACTCTATTAAAAAGCGAATAATACTATGGAAAAAGAAAAGGACCCTCATGAACATGGTTAGAGTTCAGGGCAGGTACAGACAATGTGAGTGTCATTATGAAAAAGGACAACTGCCTGAAACACTAACATAAGGAATAAAGCAAGAAAGCAGGGTGACTGCAAATGGCAGCTCCCAACTCTAATCCCAACACAGGAGGCTAAGGCAGGAGAACTGCTAAAGTTAAGACCACCAACCTGGTAAGTTCCAGGCAAACTTTAGCTGAGTTTAAGCCTGTCTTAAAAAAAAAAAAAAAAAAGCAAAACCAGGGGTGGGAGAGATGCCTTGGCATTTAAGATAGAGTACACTCTTGCAGGTATCCTAAGGTATCCTAACCCATATCTAATGGTTCACAACCAACCACCTGTAACTTCAGCTCCAGGGGATCCAATGCCCTCTTTTGGCCTCCCCAGGCACCAGCACTCATGTGTCCAGATACACATACATACATACATACATACATACATACATACATACACACACACACACAATAAATTTTAAAATAGTTAAAAAAAAAAAAACAGGGGCTAGAGATGGCTCAGCAGTGAAAGAACACTTGCTGTACAATCATAAATCTGGAGTTCAGATCCCAGCACCCATGTAACAAGCCTGGTATTTCAGGAATGCACAGGCACACACACAACACACACACAGAGCAACAAAACACTCAGCACGATCTGATTTCTAAACGCAGTAAGAAAGCATGACAGTGTTTTAAATAGAACTTGACTTTATTTGTGCTGTACCCAAGAGCTAAACATATCCTAT
This sequence comes from Cricetulus griseus, assembly GCF_003668045.3. Classification (NCBI taxonomy): domain Eukaryota; kingdom Metazoa; phylum Chordata; class Mammalia; order Rodentia; family Cricetidae; genus Cricetulus; species Cricetulus griseus. The sequence goes on from NC_048595.1 coordinate 61,141,897, forward strand.
TCATAATAAAGCCATATAGTGAAAATAGTTAAAAGTTAAAATGAGAAATTAACCATGTAATCAGTTTGTATAATTTAAAATCAACTAGTTTCTTTGATGGTTTGTTCTGCTTTATCATTTATTTATTTATTTATTTATTTATTTAATTTGAGGCAGGATCTTGACACACACACACACACACACACACATATATATATATATATATCTGTCTCAGTCTCCCAAGTGTTGTGATATTGTACAGCAACTTTCTTCCAATTAAGACAATCCGTCATTGAGAAGCAGAGAGTCAAGAGATTAACAGGCCTGGGAAACCTGACTCAGACCCACAAGCCCCTCTCCTAGTACAGGAACAGTAAACAATTGCTCCAGCTCAGTAATCTGGAAGACTCTGATCAACTGCAGAGTCTGCAAGTCCTGCAAGATGGCTAGGCTCCAGCATCCACAAGTTGTCATTTATACTACATTTGAGTTGTCCCTGCTCCTGTGAGTAACCTCTCACCAATACTCCTGTAAGTAGTCCCAATAAACAGACTAGTTTTTCCAAGATGGCCTTTGGTTGGTTCATTACTTTAGTCTCTTCTTGTTTCCCTATTAGAATGATGAGACCTTTATTCATGTCTTCCCATGAAACACGGGACTACAGATAGATACCACCAGTGTCCACTTACAAGCTTTACTGTTATATAATAAAGAAGTATTTACTCTCTGGAGAAAAATAAAATATGAAAAATTAGAATCTGACATTTTTTCCTCCTCAAACACAAGTCACTTTTGTTTTCTTTATCTTTCATATTAATCTGACTGGCCTAGAATTTAAAAGTTGCTTTCTTTAAAGAAGATTACAAATCATATAGTAGTAATTTTGTTCTAAAAGGAAAAGTCTTTACTTACAGCAACAACAGCTTCAGCTACCCCAGTCAAGACAGCTGGCCTAAGAGAATGTAGCAGAATCTTACTCTCAAGTAAAACCAGCAGCAGCAATGTTGCACAGTTCTCAGGACCCAGATTCATCAGTAATGTACTAAAGTTGGCCCCACTAGAAAACAGAAAAAGACAATGTTGTAAACTACTTTGCTAAAATATGATCAATATTTACTTACTAAACAGGTTAATAATCGAATGATGGAGGATGTCCTTCTGTATGCTGTGAACACATGTTTCTCTTACTGGTTGATGAATAAAGCTGTTTCGGCCAATGGACAGGCAGGGTGTAGCCTGGCAGGAAGTATAGGTGGGGCTATCAGACTAAAAGAATGCTGGGAAGGGGAATACAGAGAGTGAGTCTCGAGGGAGATGCCATGTAGCTGCTGAGAAAGCAAATGGCTTGGACATCACGGGTAAGCCAAGACCATGTGGAGATACACAGATTAATTGAAATGGTTTAATAATTAAGAGAGAGCTAGTCAATAAGAACCCTGAGCCATAGGCCAAACGGTTTATAATTAATATAAGCCTCTGTCTGTTTATTTGGGACTAAACAGCTACTGGACTGGGCAAGACAGAAACTTCAATCAACAATCTAATGTTAATTTCAATTTGTAACTTAGCAATGAGAAACAATGTAGCTAATTAATGAGGTAGCATATAGTGTGAATCAAATGAACATTTGTTAAGAAAGATTTTTCTGAAGCTCAAACATTTGAGCTGAGTTCAAAGGAACAGTGGCAAGGGTGTGATGGGGCCAGAAGATAGCATATGTAAAGGCTCAGGAAAAAGCTAATGTCATAATCCAAGAACTGCAAAATAAGGGTGCATGTAAAAATAAGAGATTTGGCTAAAGAGAAATGACTGACCCATTATACTTATATTCATAAGAGGATGCCTTGGTTCCACAGTAGGTTAAAAAAAAAACAAACAAACAAACAAAAAAAAAACTGAAGGATAAGAGTAAGGGTTAGGGGCTGAAGAAATGGCTCAGAGGTTAAGAGCACTGACTGCTTTTCCAGAGGTCCTGAGTTCAGTTCCCAGCATTGTGGCTCACAACCATCTACAATTCAATCTGGTACCCTCTTCTGGAATATAGGTAAAACAGTGTATGTGTAATAAATAAATAAATCTTCAAAAAAAAAAAATAAAAGAGTAAGGGTTAATGGAGCAGTACCCTGGGTTAGTGATGCAGATGAAAAGAAGTGAAGGGGTATGGAGGCGGTTAACACTAGTTCACCATGAACATTTACTTACAAACTGCGTATGGGAAGGGAGTTTAAAAGGGAAGCACTTCCTATATCAGATCTTGTAATTCTGGTTTTATAGAATGAGTGTACATGCACCTGTGTGCATGCAGTATATGGGCTTGCATGTGGTGGTCAGAAAACAGCTTTAGGTGTTGGTCCTCAGCATCTTCTATCTTTTGTTTACAAAAGGATCTATCCTTGGCTCAAAACTTCACCATATGGGCTACCCGTCTGGCCAGTGAGCTTCCAGAATCCACTTATCTTTGCTTCCTGTTTGGCCACTGCTGGGATTACTGGCATGTACCACCCACATAGGCTTTCCACATGGGTTTTATGGGCCAAAATTCAGATCCTTGCACTTGCATAGCAAGTGCTTCACCTACTGAGTCATTTCCCCAGCTTTACAATTTTCTGAAGTGCTACACCACCCACCCAGGTATCAAGGATGGCAATACTAAGGGATGCCCTATCCTTAACTAGTTTCTCATCCTGCCTCTAAAGTACTCTAACCCTTCTTTTTTCCTTTATTGGAGCTTGAATTCAGGGCTGTGTAAGCTAAGCAAGTGCTCTATCCCCAGAACTATACAGGTACCCGTAGTCTTTTATTTTAGGACAGGTCTCACTAAGTTGCCCAGGTTGACCTTAAACTTGCAATCCTCCTGCCTCAGTGTTCTAAGATGCTATGATTACAGGCTTATGCCACCATGACCGGGTCTGGAAAGTATTTTAAAGTATTCTGTTCTAAGCAAATAAATATAGCATTTAAAATATTATCAAATGGGATGAGGGTGTGGCTTTTAAGGCCAAACATACATAAATAAGGTTCTGGGTTCCATCTACAACAAACAAGCAAACAAAACAAGCAAATAAGCAAACCATCATTACCTTAATGGTAAAGGCGTGGAAACTGGCTGTGATAATATTAATGCATCATGGACTGATAGCTTAAACAAACAAAAAGATAAATTAGTCAAACCAATTTTATAGTCTCAATATTTAGATAAAGGTCAAACAGAAAATTGCTCACTATGCAGAAAAGTATATAATTTTAAGCACACTGAGATGTAGGTAGCAGCTGTAATTACTCAGATATTTTTACTAGCTCTTAAATTGCTGGCTGAGTTTTGACCTAGTTAATGGGTTAAATACAGGTATATAAAAATTTGGAATAGTATTTTTTTTTTTTTTTTGAGTCATGGTTTCTCTGTGTAACAGCCCTGGCTGTCCTGTAACTCACTCTGTAGACCAGCTGGCCTCAAACTCACAGAGATCCGCCTGCCTCTGCCTCCCAAGTGCCGGGATTAAAGGCATGCACCACCACCAACTGGCAGAATAATTTTTTATAGGAGCCTCAAATTTATTCACTCAACAGACTAGTTAAGCTAGTTTAGTACCAATTAATACTCGAATGAACTGAAATATATTCAAGACCAACAGTGTCTGACTTAATCCTACTATAGACTGTAGATAATATCTCCGAAGAAATATTAAATGAATTGCTTCATTAGACTATTCAGTGTCTGTTTGTAAACTGTTATGATTCAGGAAGACACAGTAAATGTAGAAACCTAAATATTTAGCAACTTTCATAGTAACTTAATCTCATTCCCATGGCCAAGCAGTCTGTGGAATCTTGTTTTTATTGACCCTATATAGTGTCACAGCTGTGCACCTAATGAGACTTGTCACTTCCTAGATCTAAGAAAGAAGAGGTTGTCCAGCACAGTCTGAAAGCACTGTTTAAACTCTTTTCATTGTTCCCCCAAATAAATTTTAAATATTCAGCACTTAAATATTAAAATACTAAATATTACCAGTGATTCTGAAATAAGGACATGACCATAACGTAATTCTTTGGGACTTACATTATTAAATGTAGCTATGCAAAGGTCATACATGGACCCACGAAAACATGTAACTTACAATGCCATGAATAATTGCAAGTCATACTTACTCCAATTCTATTCACCTAGGGTCTAAAATTGATTAGGAAAGAAATGCCCAGTAAGCTACTAAATAATGAGAGAGTCAGCACTTCATACATACATACTGCTTCATCTAAAATGAAAGAACTCGGCACAAACTGACATGAAAAGACTCCTTCTTCATTACCTGTACAAGGATTCGTGGTCTTTGTGGTGAAGGAAAAGGGATGTTTTGCATAAAATGTGAGATGTGCCTAGAAAAGATTGTGAAATGAGTACCACAGTTACTTTTCTTAAATGTATCACAGATTTTAGCAACCCTTTCATTCCACTATATATGATCCCAGTTGAAAACATTTATTTAAATTCCCAGATTTATTTAAAGCTGAACTAAAGAAATAAACCTATGCCAAGCATGGTGGTGCATTCTTGTAATTCTGGTATTTAAGAGGTTGAAGCAGGAGGATTACTACAAGTAGAAAACTACCCTGGGCTACATAGGCCAGCTTACACTGCAGAGTGTAAGTGTCTAATAAAACCAAACCAAACCAAACCACTATTTTCATCGAGAAAACAATAAAAGTAGTTCTCATAAAGTAAAGAAGCTAATTTGGGGACTGCAGAGATTGCTCAGCAGCTTAGAATGGCTACACTCTTCAGAGAGTCCAATTTCAGTTCATAGCCATTTGGTGGCTCACAACCACCTGTTAACTCCAGGTTCAGGAGGTCCAATGCCCATCTTCTGGCCTCCACAGGCAAATGCATACATGTGGTACACACATGTATGTACATGCACATACACAAATAAAAATAAATCTTTTTTTAAAATATTTGTGCCAGGTGGTGATGGTACACATCTTTAATCCAAGCACTTAGGACGCAGAGGCTGGCAGACCTCTGAATTCAAGGCCAGTTTGGTCTTGATGGCCAGGGTTACACAAATAAACCCTGTCTCAAACAAAAAAATTATTTTTATCGCTCTGGTTATCAGTGACAATATAATGAAGTATAAACAAGATTTTTTGTGTGTGTGTGGGGGGGGCGGTTTCAAGACAGGGTTTCTCTGTGGCTTTGGAGGCTGTCCTGGAACTCAGTCTGTATACCAGGCTGGCCTTAAACTCACAGAGATTGCCTGCCTCTGCCGAGTGCTGGGACTAAAGGCCTGCGCCACCACAATCCAGCTAACTAAGGAATTTAAACCTAAACTTATTAGTAGAACTTTAGACAAACCACCTAAATGCCCTTTCTCTACTTAGAAACAATGTTTCTCAAGTTTCTCCAGAGTTTTATGCTCTTAGGAGAGACAACAACTATCCACAAGGATGCTAACTTGTCACCAGTTAAATTTTACCTCAATGTAATTAATCTGACAACAGAAAGTTAAATGTAAAACTATAAACCAACTTGCATTCTGGGAATAAACTAACTTGCATTCTGGGAATAAAGTGGAAACCCTATTTTTTATACCAAATTTTGATATTTTAATAACATTACACAAACTTTTTGACCCTTCTTGCTTTGTTACTAAAGTTATTACTGTATACAACAATAAACAAAAGCCATGTCCTACTAGAAATCAAAACAGTTTATAACTGACAGGGTTGGGGCCAGAGGGATGACTCGGCAGGTAAGGTGTCTGCTCACCGAGACACATCGTGGAAGGAGAGAACTGACATTCACAAGTTATCCTCTAACCTCTACTAGAGTGCCTTGATGGTGTGTGTACATGTGTTTGTGCACATACATAAATGCACACAAGGAGCAAGTTTTCATTTATTCATTTATTTTATTTACTTTATATATATGAGTGTTCTGTTCACGTATATGTCTGTACATGACATGTGAAGGTCAGAAGATAGTACTGGATATTCTGGATCTAGAGTTGTTGGTGGTTGTGAGCCGTCATTTGGGTGCTGGAAATCGAACCCAAGTCTTCTGCAAGAACAAATGCTCTTACCTGCCCTCCTTCCTGTCCAAATAAATAAATAAATAAATAAATAAATAAATAAATAAGACAGGATGGAGGCTGTGTACATCTATAATGTCCCTGAATTCAGAAACAAAGAGGCTCAGGAGTTTGCAGTTAGTCTGGGCCACAAGGGGAACCCTCTGAAAAAAACAAACACTTCAAAAAAAACAAAAACAAAAACAAAAACAAAGACTTCATTCTTTTATGACTCCACATCTATTTTTCTTGGATTATAAACATTTCCATGACAAAGATAATTATAGGACATTCTACCTCATGCTAAAACCAAAATCACAGTAAACCTCAGTTAATTTACCTTTCTAATTTCCACATGTGTTTAGAGATGAATATTCATTATACCTAAATCTGTACTGGCCACCTACACAATGCACATGTGTGCATTCATTGTCTTGGTTTCTGAAGAAGGAATAGAAGAGCACACACTCTATACAAGTTATTTCCTCACCTGAATTCTCAAAACAGTCATAAGGCCATGTTTACCAAGACTCCAATTTCAAGTTCACGATCAATGACTCAGGTGGAGAAGGAACAAGTAAAAATAGGATGACTATCATTCTCCTTCCCTTTCAACTCTGCTGCTAAGTTAAATAACAATGAAATGAGCATTACATATCTTATTTTTAGACACGACACCTCATCCTTATACATACTTTTCAATGGGAAGAGGATGTGGTCCAGACACAGAAACTTTGTAGATAAACATAAGAAATTTCTTAAAAGCGTCAAAAAAAGGCCAGTGTGAAAGCAAACAAATGCACTTGTTTGAATTGATGGGTTTGGAGACCACTTTTCTCTCCACAGGGGTCAACAGGCCCAGCTGCATAAGCTGTTTCTCTGTTAGACGCTCTCGAGGGTAAGGCTCATAAAATTGGATGGCAGCTCCATACACCTGCAAAGAATTGTTGAAAGACTTGAGATTGTTTTGAAAATTCTTTTTTTTTCTATACATTTTCAATTTTTATATTTCATGCTGGAGATTAAGCTCTAAATCTCAACCATCCTCAGCAAGTGCTCTACCAGTAGATCTTCACACCCAATGCTCTTTTATATATTTAAGCATATTTTTTTTTATCAAAAAAAAGGAGGGAAGGAGGAAGGAAGAGGAGGGAGGGAGAGAAAAGAAAAGAAGAAAGGACAACCTCACGCAGAACTCAATTCCTATTTCCAGATGACTTGGCAACATCTCTATCTAGATAAACATCATAACCCATTATTTTCAAAAGTGAACAAGGACTGGGAGGATGCCTCAGTGAAGTAAGCACTTGACACACAGCTTAAGGCACTGAGTCAGATCCCCAGCATTCAAGTAAGTGTTGGGCACTAAAAACACGTTCTTCTGTCTTTGTTAGTCTGCCCTTTGGGGATGCATTTATTGAACCTTTTATATTTTTATGTTTGCTTTCTGTTTGTTTCTTTGTTTAAAGCAGGGTCTCTTACTGGGTAGCCCTGAAAGGACTAGAGCCAGACTGGCCTCAAACTCAGAGAACCACCTGCCTCCCAAATACTGAAATTAAAGGTGTGCACTACCATGTCAAGCTATCTGCTAAATTTTTAAATTTTTCATGTTTTATCCTTTTCTGTACTATATTTTAGAAAAATCTACCTTTCTCTTCATTCATTCTCCCTTTGGGTATTGACTTGTGTGTTACTGAAACCATTCACTGAAGGCTGGGCATGGTGGAACATGCCTATAATTCAACACAAGAGGCTGAAACAAGAAGAGTCATGTAAATGAGGCCAGCCTAGACTACACAGAGAGACCCAGTCTCAAAAAAAAAAAAAAAAAAAGAAAAAAAAATCAAAGTCACTGCATTTTAATTGTATTTATTTATATCTTTTAATTTTAAAGATTATATTTCGAATTTCTAGTCACCTGGCTTTTTTTTCCTATTTTGTTTGTTTGTTTTGAGACAGGATTTTTCTATATACCACTGGCTATCCTGGAACTTGTGATGTAGACCAGGCTGGCCTCAAACTCAACAGATCTCTCTCAGCCTGCCTCTTTGCTTCCCAAGTGCTGAGATAAGAGGCATGTGCCACCACACCCAGGTAAATTGTATATTTTATTCATTATCGCTTTAATTTTTTCTTTCAACCATTTCAATGTCTTAAAGCTCTCATCCAGTTGTTTTATGTAAACCTGATTCTTCCCAAGGTACCTATGTCTTTAAATCATTACCATGATCTCATTTTGAGACCTGTCTCAAAGTCTCAAAACATCTTATTTTGATACATAAGATTCAGAGATATCAACATATAATCACAGGTTTCACGATGACTTTTTAAAATTTTTATAAATTATTTATTATTTTAAAAAACTCAGAAATAAATAAAAAAAATGTCACACACTAAAATTAACTAGCCCCAAAGTCTGCCAATTCTAACTGTATAGAAGTTCACTGAGCTGTACAGACTTTGGGTCTAGTTGTTTTCAACATCTTACAATGGATGTCCCAGTATAAATGCAAATGTCTTTTATCCAAATAATCCTAACATTCAGATAAAACATAAATCAACCACTTTATAACATTAAAACATGGACAAAACAGGCTTAATCAACTAAGCACAAAATATACCTTTACAGCTGAAGAACCTGTCAAAACAAATGTTGAGAAAACAGGAAGTGGATATTTGGTTTGAGGATCCCAGCATTCAATAGTGGCTCCCATAGGAAGACAGAAGAGAGGCACAGATTCTGAGAGCGGAAAGGACTCATAATCTTCTTCCGGATATCGAAAAATCAAACCTTTCAGAGAAAGATAACATTTCTTTAAAAAAAAAATCACTTTACATAAATTATTTATGATATGCACATATTATAATATCAAATTTCTTAGAAATATTTGTATGAAATTTCAAAATTAATTTTTTCTATAACAGAAATTAAGATAAGTCAATCTATCCTTTATATGTTATTCCTGAACTTATATTTAATTACAACATGAAAATGTATTAAGAATACTAAAAAAAGAGTGAAGTCAATCTTGATCACCAATCAACACATTTTTTTAACCTAAATATGTCAACACCTTGTGAAGAATGGTAAGAAAGTTAAAGGAAAATTTACCAATTATTTCAGTTAGTCTTTGGAAAAAAATTTAAAGAAGGGATAAATGTTATTTAAAAAATGCAAGGCAAGAGAAGTGATCCCAGCCCCTATACCAGTGCTGAAAGCTGCAGTGTAAATGGCATTCAACATGAACAAGACAGAGTAAAGTATGCGAGTCCCAGGAAGGAGGGGCAGGTAGTAGTCCTGAGAGCCCTAACAGAGCTCTTCAGAACACAGAAGCTGTACACCATCAATTAATTAGCCTCTACTGTCACCAATATACTGCCCACTTCCAACCTAAAAACCTGAAAGCAAGATTTTAGTCAAGTTCAGTCTCTAAAACTCTGTATTACACTAAAATATGTATCTCATAATAAGTATCTAAAACTTAGGTTCTAAATACTTTTGTAAACTTTCTGCAAATATTTTAGGTTTGAGCATTATATGTTGATACCTTCTCCCTTCCAAAGAAAAGACTTCAAGTATCATGTATTACAGACATATTACAGCAATATCATATTCTAAAATGATTCTGAATTTCCTATTAGTTGCTTTTGTTTCTATATAAAGTAAATGGTTTATTTCATTAGTATAAATAGTTTTATGAGGACAATCAAGAATTTTCAGATATGGATTTGCCTATTTTCCCTAAAATAAAATTCCTTCAAAAACTGCATAAGCAAAAAGTAATTGGCACTGCTTCTCTTCACAAAGAAGCATTCCAGTATCTTCTATTTACAACTGGAGCATACCTGTGTTTTCAGATTTTATCCCACCATACCAGTGGGATGAAGAAGTCACACTTAAATCTTTACAGCCCTTGACACTTTAGTGTGCAGTTAGAGTGTGGCGATAGATTTCCCAAAAACTTCATGGCAGAAAAGTTTCTCAGGCCCTCCTCTCCTCCAAATAGCTGATTCTTTGCAACAAGAGAGAAAGGAAGCAAGTCCACCTTTCATGGCAAGTAACATGTGGTTCAAATCAGACACACAAAGATAAGAGAAGGAAATATAAGAAGTAAAGATGCAGTTTGACACCTTTATGATTCTCCAAATACAAAGATCAAAGAACAAATTTTCCAATGAATTTTAAATCTATTAGTGTAGACCAAAGCTTGGAGGTTTATGCCTCATATGCTTGCTTGAACAAAAGTTTAAATTTAACAACATACTGAGGGCAGTATTAGCAAATCTTAACAGCATATAATGCATTTAAGAAAACTTCAGCCTTTACATGCTAAAAATTATATATAATTAACAAATCAATCAATTCCACAAAGTACATAAGGAAACATTATTTTGTCTCTTCTAGCCAGCCCAATGTTAGCATTCACTAGTTTGTCAATTGGGACAGATCTTCAATTCACTTACCAGCCTTATATGCTATTGCATTTGAAGCAGGCACAGACTTCTTATAACACAGAAACACATTGGAACCCCACTGTAAAAGATAAATTGAGTTTTCAAAAACAAACAAAAAATGAAAAGGAGGAACTGATGATCTTGAATGTCATCTAGAGATTATTTATCCAGACAAGTCATTTAAAACTCCTAGTTAGCCAGGAGTGGTAATACCTGCCTGTAATCCCATCATTCAGGATGAGGAAGCAGAGGGAAGTGAATTTGGGGCCACTCTGGGTTACAAAGACCCTGTCTTTAAAAACAAGCAAAAAGAGCTGGGTGTCTTAGTTAATATGTTGAGGTTAGGGTATTTGTGAAACCTGGGTATGATCCCCAGTGCCACATAAAATTAGGCATGGTGGTGCATGCCTGCTACCTTGGCACGAGGATGGTGGAGACAGGCCTGGGAGTTCAAGGTTCCCTACATAACCATTTCCAGACAAGCTTGGGATGGGATACATGAGACCCTGTCTCAACAGTAACAAATATTTTAAAATTAAAACCTATGTTTATAAAGGTAAGAATGTAGCTCAGTGTAGCTTTGATTCTAGCACCCAAAAGAATATCAAAACATGGAATAAAGTAAAAATACAGTTGACAATACAAAAGGGAAAGAAACAATTTGGATTTTTTGGGTTTTTTTTGGGGGGGGTTGTTTGTTTGCTTTTAAAGATATTTTCAAAAAGTTTAGAGTTGATGAGGCCAGTGGGATGATGGCTCAGTGGGCATAGGTGCTCACTGTTAAACCTGACAACCTGAGTTCAATCTTTGGGATTCTCATGTTGGAAAGACACTCAATTCCCAAAAGTGATCTTCTGTCCTCCATGTGTACACATGTCCACGGCCCCCTTACCCAGAGTAAAATGTCATTTTCAAAATCTTACAGTTTTGTAATCATTCAAAGACTACTAGTGCTTAAAAGAAGTCACACACAAAGAGGAACCAATATTGGAACCCAAGTAGGAAAGACTGGGTCCCCCAGGAGATTATGGAGTCATCACCTCTACTAATAGTTATGAATGCATGGATTTCTGCCTATCTTCAAGATAAATCTAACCCAATCATAAGTGTTAGTCATATACAACTACAAACCAAATGTGTATGCCCAATTTCCTTTTCTACAAACTCTGTGTGCTTATATAAGGCAGGGTCTGACTTTGTGGCCCATATTGACCTGGGAAAGTCCTCTTCAGCCAAGGCCAGCTTGAACTCCTGGGTACTGGGAGTTTCCTCCCAATCTATCCACAACTGTCCTTAAAGTTACTATTGAAAACCAGAAGTTAATAAATCTCTATGTTGATGTAACAGACAATATCAAGATATACACAGACATACATAAAATCCCAAGCTTAAATTATACTTTTTTGTTCTGTCATGAGAATATTAAAAATAATGATTTATGCACATTAGAAAGGCATGGCTAGTACTCCACAATAAAGGAGCTAGAACTAGATTAGCATGCACAGGCACTCATTTGATCCCCAGCTCCACCAGTCTTTTTAAATTAAAAAAAAATAGGTAAATATATAAACAAGAATCATAGAAATGTGAAAATAAATTATAGAACCAATATTAAACCTTTCTGATTTATTTCCAAACCAAAGTTTGAAAAGGAAACAACTTTTTTCTTACCATGCCACAATTTAAGTTCTTATCAACTTTGCAGAAAGTGTGAGGAGGGGTTTCTCCTTTACTGGTTATAATAACACAGATGTCAGTTACAGCCAAGGAATTCTGGGACCGAGCTGGAGGAGCCCTGCGATAGGTGATAAAGATTCTTTGGGAAGTAGTTGAACTATTGTTGACATTGGCACAGCGACCATAGGGTGTGGCTTGGATCACTTCACATCCTGGAATAAGCCTTTCTTTCCCTTCATATAGCACTCTGCAAGGCAAGGAGGAAAGGGAGAAAAGGGATTAAAGGTTAATGTTGTTTTCTTGAAATGAGCAAAGAAAACTTTAATCATCCCTGTTCCTCTCCAAACTTTTAACAGGAAAACAAAACCAAAATTACTACTTTAAGAATTATAAATCTCTGGATTATATTTCAAATGCTAGAACACAATCTAAGAAGCAAAAACTCAATTTTTTTAAGATTTATTTATTTTATTATGATTTTGCTTCCACATATATATCTGCACACCAGAAGAGGGCACCAGATCTCATAACAGATGGTTGTAAGCCACCATGTGGTTGCTGGGAATTGAACTCAGGACCTCTGGAAGAGCAGTCGGTGCTCTTAACCGCTGAGCCATCTCTCCAGCCCTCACAATGGAAATGGAAGCACCACAGACATCCTCAGGTCGGGCTTTAGAAATTCTATAGAATATTCAATTTGTTGGTTTCAGGAAAACATTCTTCCCAATTCCTGCCAACTTTTATATTTAAAAGTCCTTAGATCAAGAGAGTCCCATTCACTAGGGAGGCAGAGGCAGGAGGATCTCTGTGAGTTCAAGGTCAGCCTGGTCTACACAGCAAGTTCCAGGCCAGACAGGGAGAGAAAGCAAACCACAAATCCATCCATTCACAAATGGTACCTACCATCAAGTAAGAAAAATGTGCCAAGTATCCCAATTGATACACAAGAAGTCCAAGACCTGCCTCGGAGACACAAGGAATTCCAATTCTGCCAGGGCTACAAAGTAAGATCCTGTCTCAAAAACACGAGGCTTGAGAGGCGGCCCAGTGGGTAACGGCACTTGCTGTGAAACTCAGCCTCAGCTTTCATCTCTGAGACCCACATGGCAGAAACAGAGAACCCACTCCTGTAGGCTGAACTACACATGTACCCCCACAAACACATATTTGTAGACACACAAACTTCTTTAATTATGTAACTTCAAAAAAAGTAAAAAAAAAAGTGTGTGTGTGTGTGTGTGTGTGTATATATATATATATACATATACATATACATACACACACTTCATACACAAAATATGAAAAAAATTGCAAGTCACATAAGATAACAGAATTTTTAAATCGATACACACAGGACATGGTGGCACACACTTGTAGTCACAGCATTTATGGGGCTGAGGCCAACTGAATACATAGTTAGACTGTCTGAGGAAAAGACAAGGGGCGGGTTTGGTAATGCACACCTTTAGTCCCAGCACTCAGGGGGCAGAGGCAATGTACACAAGGTACATATGAGTTCCAGGCCAGTCAGAGCTACATAGTGAGACCCTGTCTCAAAAAACAAGTAAGGGGCCTGGAAAGAGAGGTCAGTGGTTAAGAACACTGCTGCTCTTCCAGTAGACCCAGGTTCAATTCCCAACACCCACAAGGTGGGTTACAATCATTTGTAACTCTAGTTCTAAGGAACATGATACCCTCTTCTGGCCTCCAAAGACACTAAACACATACATGGTGCACAGACATACAAGACACAAAGCACCACCACACATAAAATAAATAAATTAGGCCGGGCGTTGGTGGCGCACGCCTTTAATCCCAGCACTCGGGAGACAGAGGAGGCGGATCTCTGTGAGTTAAGAGGCCAGCCTGGTCTCCAGAGCGAGTGCCAGGATAGGCTCCAAAACTACACAGAGAAACCCTGTCTCAAAAAACCAAAATAAATAAATAAGAAAAAATAAATAAGAAAAATTTTAAATAAAACATATAAACAAAAGGGCACAAAGCTAGGTGAGATATATTATAATGAGAACCTCTGTTACCCTTGCAGTTTCTGAATAAAGTTAAACTGTTTCAAACTAAACTGTTTTTTGCCAGAACTGGGGACAGGTAGGCAGGACTGAAAGCTCTAGACCAGACTGGGCTGTGCAGCTAGGCCATGTCTCCAGAAACCAAGTAAGTCCTATTTTTAAAAAAATGTTTGAATAAATAAATAAATAAAATCTTTAAAAAAATGTTTGAAATGAAATGTCCCTATTTTTCAAAAGTAGGCAAAGACATTCAAATGGCCAAAACACATGGAAGCTGCTGAGTATGTCAGATAGAAGAAGTACAAATCCAAAGATGAGCTATCACTTCATCAAGAAGATAAGAGGGCTGGGTATGGTAGCACAGGCCTTTAGTCACAACACTAAGGATGCAGGGGCGGGTGGATCTTTGTGAATTTGAGGCCAGCCTGCTCTACATAGTAAGTCCAGGACAGCCAGGAATAGAGAGAGTCTGTCTCAAAAACAAAACAAAAAGACAAATAAGGGGGCTGGAGAAATGGCTCAGCAGGTAAGAGCACTTGCTACTCAGATCCCAGCAATCGTATCAGGTTAACTCACGACCACTAAAACTCTAGCTGATGGCCTCCTCCTGCCCCTAAGAGCATCTGCGCATACAAATACACACAGATGTGCATGTTGTATGTGTGAATATAGAGAGAGATACACACATTAAAAAAAAAAAAAGACAGATAAGTATTAGTTGAGGATGTAATTAATATATGCAGAATCTTCATATACCACTGATGAAAAGTACTTGATTTAGAAAACAGTTTGATAGGTCTTCAAAAACTTCCACAGAAGCCAACAGTGTACTCTAGGTATACAACCAAGAGAAATAAAAACACAAATGCTCGTAAGATCATTACAGTAGCCAAAATGCCTTGCAATTTAAATCAAGACTCTATCAGCAACTGAGTAACAGAAACAACGAGGGGCCAGAGAGGAGGCTTAGAGGTTAACAGTATGTTCTGCTCTTTCAGAAGACCCAAGTTAGGTTTCCAGGATCTATATCAGATCACAAGCGTCTGAAACCTCTGCTCCAGGATTTCCAACACTCTCTTTTAGTCCCCTTGGGCACCTGCATGCACAGGAAAGGCAGGCAGGCAAACAGGTGCGCGCGCGCACGCACACACACACACACACACACACACACACACACACACACACACACACACACCTATAAACCATAAATTTAAAACAAACACACAGAAGCTTTCGGACCACAGTCATGTAGGGCTATAAGTCTAACCATTTTTCTGATTTATTTATTTTTGTTTTGCCTGCAAATATGTCTGTCACCATGTACATTCACCATTAGAAGCCAGAAGAGGGCATCAGATGCCCTGGGTCTGTAGTTGTGCAGACTAAAGCAATTCTAGCATTCATAAAACATTAAGCAAAAATAAATTTAAAAAAAAATAAAAAAAATAGACGGGTAGTGGTGGCACATGTCTTTAATCCCAGTACTCAGTAGACAGAGCAGGCAGATCTCTGAGTTCAAGGCCATCCTGGTTTACAAAGTGAGTTTCAGGACAGCCAGGACTACTACACAAAGAAACCCTGCCTCAAAAGAATAAGAAAATAGATAAATAACAGTTTTTTTTAATGTACAAACACTATTAACCCAGTATAACAACATGTAAGCTTCTAAGATGAAGAAAAGAAAGTTGGCACATAACTCATTATAAACCCAACTCTACAGTCTTAACTCTCCAACTAAAATATGAACACTGGCTGAGTGGATTAAAAGTAATATTCAACTGTTTGTTGTATACAAGACACTCAAAAACACACAGATGGGAAATGAAAGGATATGAAGCAATACTCCAAGAAAAGGAGAATCTGAAAGCAAACAGGATCACCTATACTCCTATCTGACAAAGCAGACTTCAAGCCAAAATTACTCAAAAAAGATCAAGTCCTTACATACTATCAGAACAACAATTACAAAGATGAGGGCTGGGTAGAGAACACAGCACAATCCTTAGGACTAGAGTTCAGATCCTAGTACCTAAGCAAGAAGCCAGCATTCCTCACACACCTGTAATTCCATACTTGGGAGGCTGAGGCAGGAAGATTACCAGGAGTTTGAGTTCAGCTTTGCCTATATAAAGTGTTCTAGGCCAGTAGGGGTGGGAGTAGGGAGTAGTAAACAATTTACCAGGCCTTTGGAATATACCAAAGGTAGCTAGCTCTAAAAGGAAGATAATGATAAAAACATGAGAGGCTAGCAACATAGCTCAGTGAGTAAAAACACTTGCTGCCATGGCTAAAGCCCTGAGTTTGATCCCCAGACCCCACATGAGAGAAAGAGAGAATTGATGCCCTCAAATTGTTCTCTAACCTCTAAATGCATGCTGTTAAGTTTCAAACCCAGAAATGGCTGAGGTGACTATCATATCAAAGCAGAGCTGGCAGCCAGGTTCTCCCAGCAGCCCTCAGTCCCTACCAGCTACTGGATAGGGATCAGAACATACCCTACCCTCTACCCTGAACTCTCCAGACCAGGGGTTGGGCTGCCCTTCACTTCCCCTAGAGGCTCTTCCCTATATAATCCAGACATTTGGGTTACCTGCCCCTTTTTGTACCTTCAGCCTCCTGGCTGCTGCACCTAGTTCCCCTCTCCCCTCTGTCCTCCCACACATCCCACACGGCCCAGCTCAGCTTGGTCATGTCCACTGTGGACTCTCCCAGATGTCCCTGCTTCTGGCTATGCTCTCCCTTTTATCGACAATAAACTTCCCCTGGACTGAATGTCAGTGGTAGCACACGCCTTTAATCCAGGGGGATCTCTGTGAGTCCAAGGTCAGCCTGGTTTAGAGCTAGATCCAGGGCAGCCAGAGCTGTTACATAGAGAAACCCTGTCTCAAAAGAACAAAAACGCAACAACAAAACCAAAAACAAACAAAAACACAACTTCCCTCTCCACCATACCTAAGAGCAGTCGTGTCCTGTCCTTTCTTTTCTTTCTTCCTCTTTTTTTTTTTTTTTTTTTTTTTTTTGGTTTTTCCAAGACAGGTTTCTCTATGTAGCTTTGTAGACCAGGTTGGCCTCGAATTCACAGAGATTCACCTGCCTCTGCCTCCCAAGTGCTGGGATTAAAGTCGTGCACCGCCACCACCACCTGGCTTCCTTTCCTTCCACCACCTGGCTTCCTTTCTTTCTTTCTTTTTTTTTTTCATTCACATATCATGGATGGATGTCAAATAAATAGTCTTAGATAATGAAGAACAACAGCAGTGCACACCTATAACCAATTTTAAGTGTCAGAAGCAGACCTATCATGAGTTCAAGGCCAGCCTGGGCCACATAATGAGTTTCACAACCTGAGCTACAAAGTAAAATCAGTTGGATCCCTGTTATCCATGGTAGAAGGAGAGGATCAACTCCTGAATGTGTGTGACAGCCCCCCCCACACACACAGGCTCACTGCAACACGAGCAAGTGCTTGCATATGCACAAGCAGACACATATACACACAAAAGTAACAACGATTTCATTACAGAAAGGAATGAATGGTTCAACATATGCAAGTCAATAAACATAATGTAGGACATAAATAAAGCACAAAATCAAATGATCATCAAAATGGATTAAAAAAAAAAAAGCCTTTGCCCAAACTCAACATCTCTTCATAATAAAAGCCCTGAGGAAGCTGGGCTTAGTGACATATGCCTTTAATTCCCAGCACTCCTGAAGTAGAGGCAAGTGGATCTTTGTGAATTCCAGGTCAGCCTGGTCTATATAGCAAGTTCCAGGCCAATAAGTAAGATACTATCTCAAAAAAAAAAAAAAAAAAAAAGCAATAATAGCAAAATCTAAGAACTAATAATAACAGGTATTCTTTATATAATAAACCCAGAGCCAACATTACACTGAGGAAAAACACTGGAAGCATTATTCTGTAAAACCAGACAATGGGCATGAATGTCAACTCTTTTTCTCTCTTACACAATTAAGTATTGAACTTATTATTCCAGAGCAATAATGTAAGAAAATAATTTAAATAAAAGGGATAAAAACAGGAAAGGAAGAAGTCAAGTTATCCCTATTTGCAGACAGTATGATCTATACTTATACTCTGGCACAAAGGTAGACACTAGAATAGTGCAAGAGAATATAGGACCCTAGGACACTGGAGAGATGGCTCAGCAGTTAAGAGCAATGGCTGCTCTTCCAGGAGACCAGGGGTTGAATTCCCAGCACCCACATGACAGCTCAGAACTGTCTATAACTCCAGGTCCAGAGGACCCGATATCCTTACACAGACAAAAACATCAATTCGCATAAAAATAAATAAGTAATTTTTAAAAAGAAAACAGCCGGGCGTTGGTGGCACACGCCTTTAATCCCAGCACTCAGGAGGCAGAGGCAGGCGGATCTCTGAGTTCGAGGCCAGGATAGGCTCCAAAGCTACACAGAGAAACCCTGTCTCGAAAAACCAAAAATAAATACATAAATTAATAAATAAATAAAATAAAAAGAAAAGAATACAGGACCTAGAAATGAACCCATGCAGTTTCAACTACCTGATGCCTGACAAAGATGTCTAAAACACACATAGGGGTGGGGGAAGAAATCTTCAATAAATACTGCCAGTAAAAATGCAAAACCATATACAGAAGAACGAAACTAGATCCCTATCTTACACTGTACAAAAATCAATTACAAATACATTACATTTTTGAATATAAGACCTCAAACATTGAAAGCACTAAATGAAACCACTTGGGAACACACCACACATAGTCAATGACTTTCTCAATAAGACTCCAATAGCTCAAGAAATAACAGCAAGAATTGGCAACCATGACTTCATAAAATTAAAAGCTGTATAACAAAGAAAATACCTAGTGTAATTAACCCAAGGTCAGTTAATGGCTCAGTAAATGCCACCTAGCCTAAGTTTGACACCCAGGATCTCCATGGTAGAGGAGAAATGACTCACACAAGCTGTCTTCTCACCTCTGCATGTAAACTGTGACACCACCATACCCCAACATATACACACAAATAAAATGTAATAATCTTTTTTAAAGTTTCCATTTCACTCCAGCAAGAATGACTATAATCAAGAAAACTTAAATATAGCAAGAGTAAGGGGGAAAGGAACCCTCTTAAGCTGTTAGTGGGAATATAAATTATTCCTGCCACTGTGGAAAACTATATGGAAATTACTCAAAGAAATTAAAAACAATACCACATTACCTAGTTGGACCACTCCTGCATATACACCCAAAGGAATCAGAGTAAGCATACAACAGTGACACCTTGTATACTCGTGCTTATCTCAGCATTATTCACAAAAGCCAATTAGTGATGTAAGGCTAGGTGCCCATCAACAGATGCATGGGTAAAAAGAAAAATGTGATAGAGAAACACAATGCAATTTTGTTCTGCCATCATTTGTAGAGCACTGCACACAAGTGGCCATCATCTACCAGAATTGGAGCGAGAATCAAAAAAACAAGTGTCATGCATTTTCTCACACAAGCAGAACCTATGTTTTTTGTTTTTGTTTTTTTCACTTTTGTTTTTCTTTTAAAGCAGTCCTGAGAATTGGACCCAGGAACCTGTATGTTAGGCAAACCTGGCCCATCTCCACTCCCTAATTTAAAAAGAAAGGAAGGGAGGAGAAATGATGTCCCCTTACCCTGATATTTGAGACAGGACCTCATGTAGCCCAGACTGGCCTTGAACCTGGTATACAAACAAGGATGACCTCAAATTTCTAATCCTCCTGCCTCCACTTTCCAAGTGCTTGGATTACAGGTATGAGCCATCACACTTGGTTTTAAAGGAATGCCCTTTTCTAAAGGTACTTGGGTTTATAATCACCCATCATACAGTGCAAACAGGCCCTTAAACACAGTGTCTTTTATCACAGTTCTTCATATTTTTATAACTAATTAAGATTATGAGCTGGGCAGTGGTGGCACACGCCTTTGATACCAGCACTCGGGAAGCAGAGGCAGGTGAATCTCTGTGAATTTCAAGCCAGCCTGGTCAACCGAGCTACACAGAGAAACCCTGTCTCAAAACAATCCTTAAAAAAAAAAAAAAAAAAAAATTATGCAATATATCCTTGAACTTAATTTTGAAATAAAAGATATAAAACTACCAGAAACTCCAAATTTCTACTACTATGTACCTCTTTTTATTTTTAAATAATTTAATTCCCTTTACCATAACAAAAAAATTGATCATACCCAATATCTGTAAGGGGCGGTTTATCTCTCCCTCTCTTATAACACAGAAAAAGCTCTGGGCTTTTCAGACTTCCATAGTTCAAGTTTGCTTGGAGTGCTGATGGAGTGGCTTCAACACAGGTGTACCCTTCCGGTACAGCTTCCCCAGCTGATTTGATAATAACTGCAATGTCTGTAATTGGAGCTTTAGGGCCAGTTGATTTATTATCTATACGATTTATTTCTTGATCCAAAAGAGTTGATGTATCGGTGAGACCTGCCACTACAAAGTAGTCTGTCACTCTTGGTCCTTTGTCTTCTATCATGACTGCTGTTCTGTTTCCTAAAAGAGAAATAAAGGTATCAACAGTTGGAAATAGTTAATACTGATCAAAATTAAGACATCCTTAAGTTAGGAATAATCAACTACCAGAATCAAACTTCATTCTATAGGTTTTTATAATCTTATCAGCTTTTATCTACAATAAAGTAAGTCTGGTTCATTTGCAACACAATTTCATACACCTATAGCTCTTATTTTAAGACCATTAGCTGGGTGTGGTGGCTCAATCTGTAATCTAAGCACTTGGAAAGCTAAAGCGGGAGGATTTTGAGTTTGAGGCCAGCACTACACTGTAAGACCCTGTTTCAAAACCTGGAAAAAGGGACCATCAAGATGGCTCAAGGGGTAAAACATCTGCCTCAAAATCCTAATGACCTCAGCTTGATAACTGAAACCCACAAGGGAAGAGAGCCAACTCCCCTACAAGCTGTCCTCTGGACTCCACACTCACAATATGTCATGCACATATACACACACACACCTACCCACAAAAAATGAACGCATACACACTACTATTTATTCAGTAAAGATTTATGAGCTGTTGATTTGGTAATAATATGGGATGACTGATGTGAAAACAACCAGACCAAACAAACAAACAAACAAAACGCATATATGATTCTATTACTATTATTTTGAGACAAGGTCTGCTATGTATCCCTGGCTGGCACAGAACTCATTGTGTAGACCAGGCTAACCTCTATCCGTCTGCATCTGCCTCTCCAGTGGTGGAATTAAAACATGCACCACCTACGATGCCTGGCCCCATATAAATTTTAGAAACTTGCTGCAAAAATGTCTCAGCAGTTAAGAACACTAGCTGCTCTTACAGAGGACCTGGGTTCAGTTCCCAGCACCCACATGGTGGCTCAAAACCATCTGTAACTCCAGTCTCAGGGGATCTGACGCCCTCTTCAGGCCTCCAAAGGCACTGCATGGCAAAGTAGAACAAAGGCATACTTGTAGGCAAAACACAGACACACATTTAAAAAAATTATAAAAGCCTGGCATGGTAGCACCCACCTTTAATATCACTTGAGAGGCAGAGCCAGGTGGATCTCTGAGTTCAAGGCCATTCTGGTTTACAGAAGAAGTCCCAGGATGGCCAGGGCTATACAGAGAAACCCTGTCTCAATTAATTAGTTTTTAGAGGCTACATTGATAAAAGACAGTATCAGGAGAAAATAGTGATATCTTCATTATCTTGACTTGGCAATGGTTTCCAAATGTATAGATTTGTGTCTTTTAATATAATATTGATTTAATTATTTCAGAATATCATACAATGTATTTTGATCATACTTATCCCTAGCTGTTGCTTTGACTCCTTCCAGATCTACCCAGAATCTCCTTTCCACCTCCTCAACTTGGTGTCTTTTCTTTTCTTTTCAGAAATAAAATGCTGAGTCCAAATTGTGCTGCCCACATACTCAGGGATGTGAGGCCATGCACTGCAATGTGTAAACCTGCAAGGAGCCACAACCCTTAAAGAAAATTGACTCTGTCTGCCAGAAGTCATCAACTATCAACAGCTCCTCAGTTAAGGAGCTGTTGAGTCCCTGTCCCCTCCAAGATTTGCACATTTTAAATTTGAGTTGTACATTTTATCTATTTATCTTTCAAGTTTTCTATTAGCACATATCAATTATACACAAAATGGGTTTCATTATGACATTTTCACACATGTATACAATGTATTTTGATCATATTTAAGACACCTTGCTGGGCAAAGGAGTACAGAACTTTTTAATGGAGGAATTTAATGATAGTTACTCCATGACTCTGCTAATGTAGGTACATTTAGATTTATTATATTTTATTCTCATTTTTGGACTATCCCAAATGTCTTGAACATTGTTTTTGAGCTTCTCAACGACCCCTACTTCATTTAACAATTCCTAACCATGTTGATCTATTCTGTCATCTCATTTTTTTCCAATTTATTTTAAGACAAACATTCTGCATAATTGAATTTCTTCAGATTTTATTGAATTTCTTCAAATTATTGAGTTTCTTCAAATTACATACATTTTGCATTCAATACCAAACACATTACAATATATTAAATAACAAGTTCTACTTCTAGTTATCTAGCCAGAGTAAAATTGCTATCTTGAGGTGATTACCCTGCACCCACCAGGCTCATTTTAGCATTATGATAGCAGCATAAAGTATGGAGGGGAGCAGCTGAAGCGGATGGCTCAGTAGTTAAGAGCACTTACTGTTCTTGCAAAGGACTCAGGTTTGCTTCCCAGTTCCAGGGGACCTGATACCCTCTTCTGACCTCTGCAGGCACCAGGCACAGGCATGGTGCATACCCATACATGCGTTCAAACACACAAAGTAAATAGGTCTTTAAAAAAGACAAAACATGGGGCTGGAGAGATGGCTCAGCAATTAAGAGCACGGCTGCTCTTTCAGAGGACCCGGGTTCAATTCCCAGCACCCACATGGCAGTTCACAACTGTCAGTAGCTCCAGTTCCAGAGGATTGGACATCCTCAGACATACATGCAAACAAAACACCAATGCACATAACATAAATAAAATTAAAAAAAAAGAGAGGACAAAATGCAAGGGATGCTAATTTGGAAGAAGGGTGTCAGAACACGGTCCAAGAATGGAGTCTTGTGAGAATTCTAAGCACTTGTGAGAAAAATCCAAGAAAACACACTAGAGTCTTGTGATCTCAATTTCTTCAAAACCCAGAATTGTTCTTGGAACACTTTAGTGCCCCTCCCAGGTGTGAGGGATAGGAGTGACTTTACTTCAGCTGTTGTTATTCATATTCCTCTATTAAAACATGTTTTTGTCAGGAGCAGCCTCTTGTGATTTCATACTTATCCAGGTTATTCTTCTTAACCTTCAGAGTATAAATTGCCTGATGCACCAGACTTGAGTTAGCCCCATTTTTAGGCCTTCTCTCCCAAGTTCACCTGCCAATTAGAGCAGTTAACAAAAGGGATCAGTGGGAATGGGTGGGACAGGACAATGAAAGATTTAAAAAGTTTTGTTGCTGTTGATTTTTGAAACAGAGTCTCATTATGTAGCCCTAGCTGGCATGGAACTTTGTAGTAGGCCAAGTGACTCTGAATTGTTGGAGATCTACTTGCCTCTGCCTCTTTTATTTTTTAAAGATTTATTTTTATTTTTAAATTATTGGGGGGGGGTGGAGTGACGGCTCGAAGGTTAAGAGCACTGGTCACTCTTGCAGAGGACCTGGATTCAATTGCCAGCATACATATAGGGCAGCTTACAACTGTCTGTAATTCCAGCCTCAAAGGATCTGACATCCTCTTCGCCTCCAAAGACAATGCATGCATGTAGAGCACAAATACACAAGCAAGCATATCATCCATACATATAAAAATAAATCAAAATTTAAAAAGCATTAAAAATGTATGTATCTGATGCCAGGCGGTAGTGGTACATGCCTTTAATCCCAGCACTCCGGAGGCAAAGGCAGGGGATCTCTGCGAGTTTGAGGCCAGCCTGGTCTACAAAGCTACACAGAGAAACCTGTCTTGAAAAACCAAAAATGTATATATGTATGTATGTATGATGTATCCATATGTATGTATCTGTGTATGGGTATGTGCACATGAATAAAGAAGCCCTGAAAGGCTAGAGGTATTTGGATTCCCCTGAGCTGGAGTTACAGGCTGTTTTGAAATGCCTGGAGTGGGTGCTGGAAACTGAACTCAGGTCCTCTGAAGTGCCTCTAGTGCTCTTAACTGCTAAGCTATCTCTCCAGCCCTGTACTTATATTTTTATATATTTGGGGTTTTGTTTTGTTTTGAGGAGTGGGACTCAGTCACAGCAATCCTTTTATTCTTTGTCTCACCCCCTGAAATGCCCAAATACCAGACACTTAATTCTTTACCATGACCACTTCAGACTACATCTACTTTACAGCTGACACTATTTCTCTGTATATGCGTAACTCACATTTTTATTTTTTCATCTAAAGGACACTAAGTTGTCTCCATACCCTGCTGCTATCATAATGCTAAAATGAGCATGGGGTGGGGGTGGGGTATAGGTATGGCCTCAAGATAGCAATTTTACTCTGACTAGATAACTACAAGTATGATTGCCAGTCCACATAGTGATTCTATTTTTAATATAATTTTTGAGTAATCTCCCCTATTAAGTTCCCATATTTATAACAATGTTCAAGGACTCCCTTTGCTCTAAACCCTGACCAATGCTGTGTAGTAAAAGCTTTTCTGTTTGGTTTTTAAAGACAGGTTTTCACTCTGAAACCTAGGCTGGCCTCAAACTCTCATTAGTCCTCCTGCTTCAGCCTCCCAAGCCATTTAGCTTTAGCAAAGCTTTTTTTAAAAGGTGTAAAAGTCAACTTATGGGGCTTACTAATTATTCAATCTCCAATGTAACAAAGATAATCTTTCATAACTTAATTTCATACTTCTTACTGACTAGCCCCTCCCTTCCATCAAACAGGGCTTCTCTGTGTTGCCCTGGCTGACCTGAAACTCCTTCTGTAGACCAGGCTGGCCTCAAACTCAGAGATCCCCCTGCCTCTGCTTCCCAAGTGTTGGGATTAAAGGCGTGTGCCACGACACATGATGCCCAAGAAATTCATTAATGTAAACAAAACACTATTAGCTTCAACTTACACAACTAAATGTCATCCATACAATTCCTCTCATTGTAATAAAAAGGTTTCTTTCAGAGTTTCAAAGTTTATCTGCATGTTCTCACACCATGCAAAATGAATGATGTTTTTTTTCAATCAAGGAAAGTACCATTTTATCAGTTATTGGCTACATTTAAGCAATGTAAAACAGGGCTTAGTGGTTTCCTTTAGACAGCTCTATCAAAATCAGTTATGCCTCCTGTATCAGAGAACTATAAAACTGAAGTCCTTTCAAACAAAATCAGTTGACAGAACAATGATATTCTCCATTATTGTATCTGTGGCTCCAAGTTTTACACAGGAGTAATGTAAAGAGAGGGGCTTGGGCTAGATAGTAAGTTTCATCCGGGTCAGCCAAGACTAACAGAGTGAGGTCCTATCTCGGGAGGGAGGGAGGGAGGGAGGAGGGAGGGAGGGAGGGAGGGGGGAGGGAGGAGGGAGGGAGGGAGGGAGGAGGGGAGGAGGGAGGGAAAAAAAAAAAAAAGAAAATCGAAAGCCAGGCAGGATAAAAGAGCCTGGAAAGAAGAGGATGCAGCAGCCACTACTAATTGGATAAATCCTGTTGCTAACCGACAAATCCCCTTGGGAAAACTAGAACTTCCCTTTTTGAATGTTATGCAAAGTCAAGATGTCCCGGTGTGGTGACAAAGGCAGAAGGATCACCTGGCCTGGTCTACACAGTGAGTTCTAAATCAGCCAGGACTGCTTAGTGAACTCTCAAAGAAAGAAGGAGGCAGGAGCCAACCTGGGCTTGGTGGCCTGTACCTGCAACGCCAGAAAGGAGGTAGCAGCAGAAAGATCAAGAGTTCCTGGCCAGTCTCATGGAGGGATTGATTCTGAGGCCAACCTGGGCTTCAGGAGACCCCTTCAAGGCAAGAGGAAAGGGCTAAAAGAGGAGGCAATTAACTTTACCACTACAGTTCATAAGCCAAACTGATAATATAACAACATGTCTGGGAAATTTAAAAAGGACAACTCTGGGTCTGGTTAATTTTGGTGTGTGACTTTTTTTTATTTGCAAGGGTTTTTAATATATAATAAAGTTTATTTTTAAACACAGTACTTTGACAAGAAGAACTAAAAAAGAAAATTTGATCCTTACATTTTTGTTTTGTTTTGTTTTTAGGATTCTCATGGTGATATTGGTGTAATAATTTTGAAATTATTCTGTAAGTGAACAATCATTGGAAGTCAGAATTCCTGCTGTAAGAAAAAGGATACAGATTTGGGGAATGTGAAGAAGAGTCGGTGTACTAGAATGAAATTAGAAGCACCAGTGTGGATACACAACTCTAGCACATGCATGCTAAGGCAATTCCATGCCCTTACATGGCTCTGAGACTAGAAAAGGCATATTAAACCAGATGTGGTGGCACTAATCTAGTCTGTAATCCCAGCACTCAGGAAGCTGAGGCCAGCCTGGGTTAAGCAGCAAGGTTCTGACTCAAGAAATCCAAGCAAGCCAAAACTAAGCAACTACTGAATGCTTAGGCATTAAGAAACAGGCCATCTTTATCGACCACTCCAGGGCTAGGAACACAAGGAAAGAACGGGTAGAAAGACACTGCGGGGCAGTGTTGGGGTGGAAGCCTATCACCCAGTGATGACCTGAAGCCTCAGAAGATGTGATTTCCAGAACAAGACCAGACCCACCAACATCCCATATGGAGGGATGATGGAGTTACAAGGTCCAACCCACTCCACGGGAGCTACAGACAGTTGCTGGAGAAAGATATTTTCTTCAATGTCGTTCCTGTAAGTAAACCTGTTACCTGTGCTCCTGTAAACAACCCTAATTAAACTCGTTAGGTCACTAAAAAGACAGAAACAGATGCAAGGCTAGGAGGAAGGAAGAGATTAGGCCAACAATAGGAAAACAAGAAAGCAATGGGGGTGAATAGGATTAAAATGCACTATATGCATGTATGAGGATGTCAAAATGAAACATTATTGTGTACAAATAATATATGCCAATAAAAACATTAAAACCAAATTAATGTATATTGATGTAAAACTAAAGTCTGGACTTTGGTTAATGTCAATGTCATTAGTAGGACAATTATGCCATAGTAATGTAAAATGTTTTATTTTGGAGTTATGTGGGATTTTTGAGACAGGGTCTCACTTTGCAACTCATTATGTGTCCCAGCCTGGTATGGAAAACATGGCCAATGCTCCTGCTTCCGCCTCATGAGTGCTGGGAGCTACTGTGTCCAACTAGTAACATAAAATGTTACCAGGAAACAACTTTTCAACTTTCCTATAAATCTATGAAATATTCAGAAATTATAAATTATTCAGAAATGAACATTTTAAGGGTGGGAATAAATCTCAGTGATAGATCACTTGCCTAGCATGAGAGAAGGCCTGAGTTCAATCTACAGCATCACTAGAATTTGATTTTATTCTTTTTTTTTTTTTTTGGTTTTTTGAGACAGGGTTTCTCTGTATTGTTTTGGAGCCTGTCCTGGAACTCGATGTGTAGACCAGGCTGGCCTCGAACTCACAGAGATCCGCCTGCCTCTGCCTCCCGAGTGCTGGGATTAATGGCGTGCACCACCAACGCCTGGCTTGATTTCATTCTTTATTGGGGGAAGGGAGTATCCATGAGAAGGTGAACACATGCTTGTGGAGACTAGAGGTGGATCCTGGGTGTCTTCCTCAATTGTTTTTCTGCCTTATTTTTCAGACAAGGTTTGTCACTGAACCTAGAGCTCACCAACTGAGTAGATTGGCAGCAAGACCCTAGGGATTTTCCATTTTTACCTTCTCAGTTTGGAGATTATGGGAGCACAATACCACACCTGGCTTATTAATGTGTAGATACTGGGAAGCAGAAACCAGGTCCTTTGCTGTGCAAGCAAATACTTTAACAACCGTGCCAATAACCCTGTCCCAATAACTTAAATATATATATAAATTTTATTAATTTATTAATATGCATGTGAACAGTATTGACAGAAGCAACAGAAACAAGCAAATCAAGGAAACAGCACACATGTCCATCAACTGATGAACAGACAAAATGTGATACCTACATATAATTATCTATACAGTGGGGTGTCATTCAACAATAATAAGGAATGAAGTGTCAACACCTGTTACCACAAAGACGAACCTTGAAAACATTCCACTAAGTGGAAGCTAGTCACAGACAATCATGTGCAATACAGTTTCACTTCAGTAAAAATGCTTAGAACATTAAATCTAGAGAACAGGAGTGGATGAATAGCAGACTCAGGCAGGCAGGGACTCAAGATAAATGCAGAAGGACCATAAATGGATAGGAGGTTCCTATTCAAAATGCTTCTATACAAGCCAGACATGGGAGCACATGCCTATGATCCCAGCACTAGAGAAAAAAAGAGGAGGGTTGGAGATGTAGAAGCCAACCTGGACAACAAGAGGTCCTGTCTCAAAACAAATAATAATAGGTTCTAGAGCAGGGGTTTAAAAAATGGGGATTAGAAAACACAGATATTTACACTACAATTCATAACTGTAGCAAAAATACAGTTATGAAGTAGCAGTGAAAAGAATTTTATGGTTGGGGGGGTCACCGCAACATGAGAGGAACTGTATTAAAGGGTTGTAGCATTAGGAAGGTTGAGAAACACTGCTCTAGAGATGGCTCAGCAGTTAAAAGCACCAGCTGCTCTTCTAGAGAACTGAGTCCAATTCCCAGAACCCACAGGGGGAGAGTCACAAACATCTGTAACTCCAGCTCCAAGGGATCCAACATCCTAACACCCTATCATGTCCTCTATGGGTACCTGCATTCATGCACATACCCAAATGCAGATACACATAAGATATAAGAAGTAAAAAAAAATTCTATGTATGTCCCTCCTAGTTCTGATTGCTTAAAAACACACCCAGAAGCAGTGTCACCAAAACAAACAGTGCTTAATCCACCCCTACAGTAACACACCAGGGCAGGGCCCCTTAGAGAAATGACAAGGCTGAAGTGAGTCAAGGAAAATACTTGGTACACCCAGAATGCCACATGCAAAGGACAAAAGGCACTTCTAACACTAATGGGGTCCTGTCAACAGTCACAGGAACTAACTTAAAGAGTCTCCCATAGGACAAACTGTGGATGATCTCTGAATCAAAATTGGTGGCAGGAACTGGAAATATGACTCAGGAGTAAGCCCATGCTTAGCATACAAAAAAAGTATAGTAGAAATGAGTTATAAATATATTAATTATACAATATATAATAATATAATATATTCTGGTCCTATAAAATGAAGGGCAAAAAGACTTTTCACAAAAGAATGTCAACAGATATTTTGGATAGCAGGAATGACAAAAAATAAACATTTAATAATCATATATTCAGATTCAAGAGTGCTAGGTTTCAAACCCAGCATAAAAGGCTGAGGAGCCTACTTAACATATCAAAGTGGATCTGGCTCCAGGCTCTCTCAGCACCCCTCAGTCCCTACCTGTTACAGGGTCTTCCTACAGGCTGGCATACCCCACCTACTACCCTAAACTTCTCCAGCCCTAGGATTCTCTTTGCAACTGCCCTTTCCTATATAATCCCACCACTTTGGTTAGCCCTTCACCATTGGGTCTCCTGGCTGCTGCACCTGGCTCCCCTTCCCTGCCCCTTCTCGCACGGCTCAGGGTCATGTCCACTCCCCACTCTGCCAGATGTCCCTGCCTCTGGCTATGCTCTCCCTTTTATCTATAACAAACTTTCTCTTCCACCACACCTAGGAGCAGTCATGTCCTTTCCCTTTTTATTTTTTTTCCTCATTCAATGAGTCCTGAGTAGAAAATTATATAGCAAAAAAACATTGGTCTGGTGAGAGAGAGCACACCTAGAACTCCAACATTCAAAATGCTGAGACAGGAGGATCTTGAATTGGAGGCTGGCCTGGACGAGATATGGAGCTCCAGGCCAAACTGGACTAGAAAGAAAGATCATGTCTCAAAATCCAAAACAAATAGGTCAGTGAAATAGCTCAGTAGATAAAGGCACGTATCACTCACTATACCTGACAACCTGGATCTCCAGGCCTCACATGGTATAAGGAGAGAATCAATTCCTGCAAATTGTCTTAACCTATGACCTACTCTCTCACTCATATACACACACCAACCCTCCCTCCCTCCTCCCCCTCCATCTCCTCCCACACTTTCCCTACTCTCCCTCCCCTCCCCTCCCCCTCTTGCTGTTAAAAAAAGGTCAGGGATGGTCCGTGATTAAAGTTTTTGCCGCATAGGCAAGAGTTTGATCCTCAGAACCCATGTAAACTCTGAGTAAACTTCCAGCTATCCTGTAATCCCAATCTCTGAAGTCAGAGATGGCATCCCAAAAGTAAGCAGGCCACTGAGACTAGCTGTGTGAGTTCTTCGTTTGATCTTGCCTTGAAAGAAAAAGGTGGAAGAATGACTGAGGAAGATTCCTGATATCGACATCAGACCTCTACATTCACACACACACACTTGCACACACCGACACATACATGTGCTTCACACACACAAACACATGCATACCACAATACACACACAAGCACATGAGAAAGTTTTAAAATAATAACATCAGTAAACAAAAACAAAAAAGAGCCAGGCTTGGTAGTGCATATATTTAATCTCAGCACCCCAGAGACAGCTGAGGCTGGGTTATTGATCTCTGTAAACTCAAGACAGCCTGGTCTATAAAAGTTCCAGGCTAGTCAGAACTACACAGTGAGACCCTGTCTGGAGAATAGGAACACTTCTAGCCAGGTATGGGGCTAAGGCAGGAGGATTTTTCTAGTCTAGGCCAGCCTAGACTACAAAGTGAGACCCTGTCTCAAAAAGAAAAGAAAAACATAGGAGCTGGAGACAGGACTCTGTGTTTAAGCCTTTAAGAGCACCAACTGCTCTTCCAGAGGACCTGGGTTTGTTCCCAGCACCACATAGCAGCTCACAACCTCTATAACTGAAATCCAGGGGATTTACATTTTGACAAAAGACCCATAAATACAATTTTTTAGTTAAAGAAAATGCTGGGGATTATAGGTGAGAATATAGTCTTCCAGGAAAAGAAAAGAAAGAACTGTCATGCGATGAGGGAAATGCTTTATAAGAGAGAAGAAAGCCTAAGTCTTTGTCTGAAAAGTAGAGAGACCCACAAACCTCAAATATGACTTATGGTTACCACTGTGTTATAGTCTACAGAATAAAAAATGTGACCATATCATTCATTCATTATAGAAAAGTTAAATTATTGAATAATTCTTTTTTAAAATATTAACATTTATTTGTTTGGGTTTTTTTTTAGGGGGGGAACAAGCTTGCCACAGCATCCATGTGGAGGTCCAATGACAACTTTTCAGGAGCCGTTCTCTCCTTTTACCATGTGGGAAGCAGGGATCAAAGTCAGGTTGGCAGGCTTGACAGCAAGTAACTTTATACACTGAGCCATCTCACTAGTCTCTGAATAATTCACCTCTGTATATATTAAAATTTCCTATGCAGGGTTGGGAATCTAGCTAAATGCTTAAGTACATGATAACCATGTAAAAGTGGACTCCAAATTCAATGACAGCACCCTTAAAAAAAATTAACCTTAGGGGGAAAACATCTACCTTTCGTTTTGTTCCATTAGCCAATTCCCAAGCAACATTCGGTTCATTGTAATAGGTCTATGTGTTTGGATCTAAACTCCCTCTCTTCCTCTTATGAAAACAAACAAACAAACAAAAAACTTTTCAGGTTTATTCATTCAGGCTTCTAAGTTTCCAGAGGAAAGTAGGGCTTGCTTAGTGGTATATACCTCATGTACTCATGTAATACAAACCTCATGTAATCATGGCACTCAAAAGGCTAAAGAAAGTGAACTGTCCATGCAGATTGTGAATTGCAGGCCAGCTTGGGATAAAAATCTCGTTCAATAAACAAAAAACAGGAACAAAAGATTTTGGAGGGAAGCAAATGGAGATTTTTATTCATAACTTTTTAAAAAAGATTTATTTTACTTCATGTGTCTGAGTGTCTTAGTCCCTTATCTATATGTATATGTACCAAATGCGCTCAGTGCCTGTCCATGGCAGAAGAGTCAGAAGAGCTAGAACTACTAAATGTGCAAGCAATTGCAACAGAGAACAAGCTAGATCAACAAAAACTGAGAGCCTGTAATCCTACAAGTAGGGAGTCAGAGGCAGGAGATCAAGAAGCCAAGGTTAGACTGTGATAATTAGCCCAGCCATACATACTATAGCTCCCACATAATCTCACCAGTGCATGGCCACCTCCACTATAAACAGAGCCTTCAGAGTAGAGTACTTCTGGATTAATTAATAAGTGATTAATCCGCTGCATCCACACAATGTCATCACCCAGAGTCTCTAATTTATATCAGGGGCCCCTTTGGGTGGTATACATTCTATGGCTTTGAACCAATGAATAGTCCATAATCTATTACTATAGTCTCACATGTAGTTTTAGTGCCTTAAAATTTTTCTATGCTTTGCTTCCCTCTTCACCCCCCTCCCCCAATCGTTATTGTTTTTCTTTTCTTTACTGCTTTTTTGAGACAGGATATTCTCATAGCCCAGGCTAGCTTTGAACTCATAATCTTCCAACTTCAGCCTCCCAAGGACTAGGATTACTGGCAAGCCCAGCTTTTTGCTGTTACTGTTTAGTTTTGTTTTTTGTCTATTTTTTTTTTATTATTTACTTCTTTGTGTATGTGGGTGGATGCTCGTGGTACAGCACATGCATAAAGATCAAAGAACAACTTGCAGGAGTCACTTTGCTCCTTCTACCCCGTGGAACCTAGGGATCAAACCCAGGTCATTAGGGCTGGAGAGCAGACCAGTGCCTTACTTGCTCAGCCATCTCACTGGCCCTTATTTTGTTTTGAGACAGGATCTTCAACAGCCAAGCTGGCCTCAACCTCACTCTGAAGCTGAGGCTAGTTTTGATCCTCCTGTTGCCACCTCCTAATTACTGGGAATTACAAGCATGTGCCGATCATCAAGCCCAGCTATTTAATTCCATTTATTGTTACATGTTTCAGCGTAGGGCCACTAAAATTTCTAAACTATGTATGTGAGCTGGAGTGCATAAGTTTCTGGGTTCAACCAAAAAAAAAAACAAAAAAACCACAACAGTAACACAAAGAAGTCATGCATGAGAATTATACTCCATTTCCTTCACCACTGTAATCTAACCAGTAGTAGTAAAACAGGAAAAAAAAATCATACCAATTTGGGAGGAGAAAGTATTAACAGCTTTCTTAGCAAACATTACAAATGAGCATTCGAGAGAAAAAAAAGAAAAAAAGAAAGCTAAGAGAAACTGGAAGTCAAATATAAGTTTATATCAGGTGATGAAGACCGGAAATCCCTGCACTTGAGAGGAGGAGGCAGAAGAGTTTAGTAAGTTCTAGATTCCCTAGGTATTTACCTTTCCCAGAATTTAAGAGGCCCAGGTAGGGAGACAACAGCAAGTTTGAGGCCACCTTGGTCTACACAGCAAGTTCCAAGCATGCCTAAACTATACAGTAAGACTTGCTAAGAAAAAAAAAAAAAGTTTCAAACTGGGCATGATATCTCATGCTTGCCTTTAGTCCTCACACTGAGGCAAAGGCAAGGGGATTATAGAGAATTCCCACAAATACTATTATAAATTTCAAATAATAAAGTATCTAAATTTGGAATTCCTTATACTATGAGGCTAAAAGACTTCTTTTACTAGGCTATAATACATGAAATTCTTTCCCCAATTTTCAACTCTCTTTTTTGGTGCTCTGTTTTTTTTCCAAAACATGGTCTCACCACTTAACCCAAGCTGGCATTTAACTTGTTTGCTGAGTAGTGAGTGAGGCTGGCCTCACACAATCATCCTGCCTCGACCTTCCAAGTGCTGGGGCGATTAGAGATGTGCAACACTACACCTGGCTTCCCAAAGTTTAACTGCATAAGAACATCCCATTCCATCAAGACATCCATCCCACTGCTACCAATCTCTAAAACTGACAACCTGAAAGAAGGCACAGCTAGTGAGGCACCTTCCCAAAAGAGGTAACATTCTAACTTGTGTACTATGAAAACTTGTGTCCTAATTATAACAGACATTCTGTTTTCACATCAGAACAGTCAGATGTTCTGCCACTGACTCAGCGGCTTTCCTTTTCACTTTACAACCTGCACTTGAGATGCAAGAACAAGATGAAAACATGACTTTGAAAGTGAGCAGCAAAGCCAATATGGTATTTGTCTTGGCAGGAAACACCAATGAAAACATGAGATGCTTCAGTCTTGGCTAGCGGATATACAAAAGCAAGGCTGCCTTGTCATTATTTACCATGCAAAATCCTCCATGCATAAGTAGCACACTGCCTTTTACTACAGATGCTGAACGTGTTTCCTTAGAAAGATCACCTGCCCAAATAACCATCCAAATCTGGAACCATGAATTGTTACAGCCTGCACAACATGCCAGTTCCTTGTAACTTAAAACATCTGCTTTAAAAAAAAAATTTTTTTTTAAAGTCTCTATCTACAACTTTTAAAAAAGTCTCTATCTACAACTTTTCCACCAACTTCTTCACCTACAAACTCAAGTTTATACTATAAAATACTTTATTTATTCCCAGAATGAACTCATTTACAAATGAGTAAATTCACGGGAATAAATTGTTAAAATACAAAGACATCAACATTTCTGACACCCCAGGCAAAGTACTACCAGCCAAAAATCAAATGACAAGGGATTATTTCACTAAAACAGGTAATAAAGACGATTAGACCCCTTAATCTCAATCAATTACTTTATATCAAAGGAGTCACCATGAGGTGGGGAGTAGACTGAATAGCAGAAAATCTATTGCCACTAACTAAAAAAAGACTCAAAGCAATCCAATAAGAGACAGGTCATGTTCATAAACACAAATCTAAGTTTATTTCTGAGTTCCCAGTTGTACATCAAGAAGGCAGTTTGCCAACTTTTTAACATTAGTATGGGGAACCGAGCAGAAAACACAGCGGGTTTTTATGGTTATAATGACTGAGATACAAAGAAAGGTTTTCCTTTTGCAATTCGTTTACAGAAATGTCACACAAAGCGTTCTAGACTTGAGGTAATTTAATATAAATGATTACCTCAATTCAAATGTTTACTGAAAACTTGACAACAGCACATTATACCTAAGGATCCTTTCTATCTTATTTCTCTTTGGAAACAGAGAGATAGAAAGGGAATACCTATCTTAGGGTTAACTGGAGTGTGAGACCCTCTAAACTCCAGCTGCACACAATTAAGCAGACTCAGTATCTAACTGCTCAGGCTCAGTGCATGACAACCTCTGTAAGCACAATAGCACAAGCTGAGGGAGATGACACCTTCCCTCACATTTGCTGAAGTAACTACGGTAACTGCCCTAAATTTTCCCGTGTGAAACCAACAAAATGTGAGGGAAGAAAGGGAGGGGGCATTTTAAAAACTGGGTCATTCCTTATTTGTTCTCTCCAAGCACATTCTTCGGGAAACGGCCTACGAAGCACAAAAAAGGGGAGGGAGGGGGGAGAGGTGACAGCATCTCCAATGATTTAAAGTTACAGTTCTTCAAAGAGTCGGCACTAGGGGCTCATTAGTTGGCTTTATTTGCGTTTCGTCACTCCGGAGCTGAATGGAGCCTTCCTATTATAAGTTATCCCCAACAAGGCAGCCCTAAGCATCGGCCACAGTCCGGCAGACGAGGAAATGCCCTGGATTCACCTGCGGCACCTGCCTGCGCCCGGGTGCCTCCACCTCCGGAGCGTCAGCGACCCCTACGCTCCACCCCAGCTCCCTGGAGGCACCGCCACCGCTCGGCAACCCGCCGGCCGGGCCAGGGCCCCGGAGTCCCGCTCCCGCCCCACCCCGGCGGCAGAGGCCAGGCCCTGGCCCAGCATTGAGGCGCTCCTCACGAGGCCCTCCGGCCGCAGCCCGCAGGTTCTGGGGACCTCCCGCCCGCTGAGAGCCTAGGCCGGCCAGCCCGCCGCTCCCCTCCTCTGACTCGCTGCCGCACGCTACCTGCGCGGCCAGGCGGCGCGGGAGGCAGAGGAGGGGTGGTGGTGCGGACTCACCTGCGCCAGCCCCGTCAGCGACGGCCCGACACTGCAGCTTCCTGGGACGAGAGAGCGCCGGCTACGCGGCCTGGGCACCCTCAGCAGGCAGGGCCGGGACTCGGGCGGCCCCTCTGCGCCTGCGCCTCCGCGCGGCCGGGTCTCGAGGGGCACAGCCTGCAGCGAAGGCAACTGCCGGCCGAGGGGCTCGCGGGCCGCGCACGGGCGCTGCAGGAGGACCGATGTCTAGACGCTGCCCGCGGCGAGCCTATCCCGACCGCAGACCGCCATGTTTCTGTTCCCTTTTCTTTTTTGCCTTCCTCTCCTTCCGCCCCTTTCCACAGAACACCACTTTCCCTCCCTTCTTCCCTCTCCCTTTCCTTCTGCGGGGGCGGTGGAAAGGGCGCGGGGAGGGCGGGGTCCGAGGTCGGTCCCGCCCCCTCTGGAGCCACGCCCCATGGTTAGGCCCCGCCCAGTAGTTGACCCACGCCCCCAGACTTGAACCAAGCCTTGAGCTCAGGCCACGCCCCTGCGCCTGTGCCGGGCCGCGCGAGCTCCTTGGCTGCGCAGGCCGGGTTTTCGTATCCTACCCCTCCTCCTGGCAGAGGGACCCATCCTGGCGGACCTCGGGGCTCACTCATAACAGTCCTGACCCCGGCCCCGCAGACCCCGAAGCGAGAGATGGCTAATGCTCCTGGCGCTGCTTGCAGCCTCCCCTACATACGCTCTGTGTTTATTGCGGTGGCCTGGGGCAGGTGACCGCTGCTTCTCCGGGCTCGAGCTTTCCAAGACTGGAAAAGTGATACTGAGTAGTTCAAGGTCAATGAAAAGATTGCCAAGCGAGACACGCAGTTCGCCTTTAGCAGAGACTGGAAATTCCACTCATAACTGGGTGACTCCAAAGTCCTGGTGACACTGGAGGGCTGCTCCTTTACAAGCAGCCACAGACCTCTGGAGAGATCTTAGCTGCGCTGGCTTTCGCGTAGAACTCTTTAAAATAATCGGTACCCTGAGGCCTTCCAAAGGTAGCCTAGATATGTAGGTACACATTCTGTCTTCCCTGTAATGCAATTTTGGCAAAGTATTTCTGACTTTTGTTGGGGGCGGGTCTCACTCTCTAGCCCTGGCTGTCCTGCAAGTCTATTTGTAGACCAGGCTGACCTCTAACACTTAGAGAGCCTCCATTGCTGGAATTAAAGACGTGCGCCACCACTCGGTGACAACTTTTTAAAGGTATCAACTTTTCAAGGAATTAACGTCTTAAAATAAGTTATAGCTTTTTTCCTCCTGGCAAAAAGGATTGGCCAGTGACCCGCAGCTGATTGAAATTACAACTGATAAGATTTTGGGGGGAAGGGGAAACAGCGTATAAGGAATGACAGACATGTGTGAACATGCCTTAATGAAACGCGCGCGTTCCTTTGTAAGCAGTTAAAAATTCTCTCTCTCTCTCTCTCTCTCTCTCTCTCTCTCTCTCTCTCTCTCTCTCTCTCTGTTGTCTCTCTCTCTGTTGTCTCTCTCTCTGTTGTCTCTCTCTGTTCTCTCTCTCTCTCTCTCTCTCTCTCTCTCTCGCTCTGTTGTTCGAGACAAGGTTTCTCTGTAGTTTTGTAGACTAGGCTGGCCTCGAACTCACAGAGATCCACCTGACTCTGCCTCCTGAGTGCCGGGATTAAAGGTGTGCGCCAGTGCCACCCGGCCTCACTAAATTATTTTAAAGATTTATTCATATCTGGTTATTATTCATATACAAAATGATCATTTTGCTCAGAAGTACTCCGTATTCACTATTCTTTCTAAAAAGTGGAACATTAAGTCTGATTGATACATGCCTGGTTGTCGATTTATTTCTGAAGTTTACTGCAGGTTTGAAAATTTTTTGCGTTGACTTCTGTACACACTGTTTTCCTAACCACATTAGCAGTCTGAATTTGACTCAAGAAGAAACACTTAGCAGTATAACTGCAGCTCCATTAACACAACTTAGGAATTAGTCTGGGGCCCTGGAAAAATCCTAACAGTAACAATCTAGACAGCAGAGATTTTAAAAAGACATTCTTAGTGGAAAACCTAACTTGTGGACTTCGTATACTTCCTCACCAAAGTGAAAATTAATACTTTCAAAATATTTAAATAGAGTGATGGGTTTAGTTTAATGGAAGAGAACTTATTTAGCCCACATGAGACCCTAGGTTGGATCTCTAGCTCTGAAAGAAAGTGTTATTGGATATGTATCATTAGCCCTCAGGCATGAAAGGGCCTCCCTTTTCTCCCCAGGCCCGTTCTTTGGTACTGACAAAAATGAAAAAACGGATGCTAGAGAGATGACTCAGTATTTTAAGAGTACTTGCTGCTCTTCCAGGGGATCAGAATTGAATTTCCAGCACCCTGTCCAGAGACTCACAATCACCGATAGCTCCAGTGTCAGGGGATCCAACACCCTCTCTGACCTCCAATGTTACACATACGTACATATACATATTCACACAGGCATACATATAAATAAAATTAAAATTAAAACTAAAAAACCCTTAAAAAGCAATAAAGTCAGTGTTCTTGGTGGTTTTGTGTTGACTTGACACAAACTAGAGCCTGCAGAGGAGAGGTTCAATTGAGAAAATGCCTCCATAAGATCCAGCTGTATGCAAAATGCCTGTGGAAATTTTTCTGAATTAGTGATTGTTAGGGGAGAGCCCAGCCTTGTGGGTAGGGTCAACCCTAGACTGGTGGTCCTGGGTTCTAAAAAGCAGGCTATCTTAGAGCTAGTATTGTTGTGATGAAACACTATGACCAAAGCAACTTGAGGAGGAAAGGATTTATTTGACTTATACTTCCTTATCACTGTTCATCATTGAAGGAAGTCAGGACAGGAACTAAACAGGGCAAGAACCTGGAGACAGAAACTGATACACAACCACCTGTGCCTCCAGTTCTGGGGAACCCAATGCCCTCTTCTGGCATTTGTGATAACCTGCACAAACATGGTATACATACAAATAAATGCTCAAATACATGCAAACATATACACATAAAATGGAATAAATTCTTACAAAATCAATAAATTATTTGCATTTAAAAGCTGAAAGAGAACTGGAGAGTGTGGTGATGTTTTCTTTATGCTCTAACAAATAAAGCTTTCCTGAAGATCAGATTGCAAAGTTAGCTACACTAGTCAGCCATAGAAGCCAGTCAGTGGTGGCACACACCTTTAATCCCAGCAGCCACACTAGTTAGCCATATAGGCTGGATGGTGGTAGTGTGTGCCTTTAATCCCAGCACACAGGAGACAGAGGCAGATATACCTCTGTGAGTTCAAAGCCATCCTGGCTACATGAAAGTGAGTCAGTCTAAAAGAGAACTCACACCTTTAATCCTAGCACTAGAGAGAATATAAGGCAGGAGCTCAGAGGGCAGTCTTAGTGAGTCTGAGGAGCAGCGCAGTTTGGAGATGCAATCAGAGGACACCATCACCCCTTTCGTCTGAGTATTGGTAGGGGTAAGCTGCTTTGCTTTTCTAATCTTCAGCTTGAACCCCAATATCTGTCTCTGGGGTTTTTATTATTTGTACTGCAAGAAAGCTCAACAACCACGTAACTGATGTAATCATTATAGAATCACAGTTTCCTTTGAGTTTATAGATACAAGAATACACACAGGCCAGACATGGTAGCACATGCATTTAACCCCAGCACTCAGGAGGCAGAAGCAGGTGGATCCCTGTGAGTTTCAGGCCAGCCAAGACTACAAAGTGAGACCCTGTCTCTAAATACATACATACATACATACATACATACATACATACATACATGCATGCATACATACATACATACATACATACATACATACATACATACATACATACGGAAAGAGGATGCAGCTCAGTTGCAGCCCTCTGCACAGTCTGTGTGAGGTGCCAGGTGTGATCATAACCAACTTCACAAAAAAAGGATGGGTGAGTGTGCGTAGGAGCAATCAGGCCAACTACCTGAGAAAGGAAATGACATTGTAGCAGAAAGCTCCTCCTCGCTCTCTGAGTGATCGTGGTCACTGTAGATTCCTGTGAATTTGCAATGGAAAGGAGCTAAATGGAAATGCTGAAAATTTTTCCTTCAAATAGGCAGGAGGTTTTAGTGGTCGTCTTTACTGCTACATCTTATAGATGTCATTTGCATCATTCTGCTTATTCTCTTCAAAATCTTCTGAACATTCCCGTGTATGATTCCTATGACCTGCACAGCAAGTTTGGAACATGCTTGGTGAGACCCTATTTCAAGAGGAAGGAGGAGAGTGAGAAGATTGTGAAGTTATGAAAAAATACTTGCTCTTAGGTTGTGTCTCTCACTGTTACAGCTTAAATATGAGGGGTCAATGCTTGAAGGCTTAGTTCCCAGCTAGCGCAGTATATGGGGATATTCTGAAAATCTGACTTAAGGACAAGGTTATAGCTCAGTGTTTGAACACTTGCCTAACAAATAAGAGGTTCAATCACCAGCCCCATTAATTAATTAGCTAATTAATTAATTTCAGCCTGATGTGGTGGCACATGCCTATAACCCCAAGCATTCAGGAAGTTACCAAAAAGTTTGAGGGAAGCCTGAGCTACATGGTGAGTACCAAGTCAGCCAGGGCTACATAGCAAGATCCTGTCTCAAATAAAAAAGAAAGGAAAAGAAAAGAAAAGAAAAGAAAAAGAAAAAGAAAAAGAAAACTATAATGACACACTCAACAACTCACTCTGGAGTTGTTGCTTGCTCTGGAGAAGAAAAACAACTACCATGTGAGTGCAGCCTCCTGAGTCCTTCCCTCCTGAGCAAGAGCTCCAACTGTGTCACTCTTGAGTTTTCTACTCATGGAAACCATGAGATAACATTTCTTCTTTCTAGCCCAATATTTGGGAGTAAGTTGTTACACAGCAATAGCTGACTAATCTAATTCAGTAGTACATGGAAGGTAGCAAGAAATCATTAATGGTAGCACTTCTTACATTGAATATTATTCTGGTGTCTGCAGGTACCTGCACACGTGTACACACACATACACTTTTTTTTTCTTTTTTTGGTTTTTCGAGACAGGGTTTCTCTGTGGCTTTGGAGGCTGTCCTGGAACTAGCTCTTGTAGACTAGGCTGGTCTCGAATTCATAGAGATTCACCTACCTCTGTATTTAAAAAAAAAAAAAAGTGTTGATGGCAGAGGCAGGCAAATCTCTGGAAATTCAAGGTCACCTGGTCAACATAGGACAGTCAGGGCAATCTAGAAAGATTCTGTCTCCAAAAACAAGCAAACAAGAAGTAGGTGTTGAAGTGGTTTCTCTGGTACCTGGGAATTCTTTACAGTGCTTAAAAACAAAGGTTTTCCATAATGGGAAAATATGTTTTCATTATTTCATGGATCCTTAAGTTTAATGCTCAAGGGAATATTTAGAGAGCACATAGTCTAACAAACTCATTTGGGAAACAGAGTAATTAGGTTTTCTATGGTCAGAGTCTCTCTCTGTATCTCTCTGTGTTTCTGTCTCTCTGTCTCTCTGTCTCTCTCTGTCTCTCTCTCTGTCTCTCTCTCTGTCTCTCTCTCTCTCTCTCTTGTTTGTCTATTTAAAACAGGGTCTCATATAGTATAGTTGGCCATTGATCTTCTATGGAGCCAAGAATGGCCTTGAACTCTTCCTGTCTCCTCCTCCCAAGTACTGGGATAACACCAAGCCAGACATTGTGTGTGAGTGGAGGGTGGGGGGTAAGGGGGTGGGGGGTGTCAAGGGAGACTAGGTCTTGAATATGTCAGGCATGTGTTCCACTGAGCTATACCTCCA
Source organism: Cricetulus griseus (assembly GCF_003668045.3). Classification (NCBI taxonomy): domain Eukaryota; kingdom Metazoa; phylum Chordata; class Mammalia; order Rodentia; family Cricetidae; genus Cricetulus; species Cricetulus griseus. Next base: position 61,184,163 of record NC_048595.1, read on the forward strand.
GCAATCTGCTTTGCTCCTATGATATCTTGTAGTTGTTTTTTTTATTAATTTTTTTTAAACTCTACTCTTTGGGGAGACCACCACCCAGTTCCCAAATAATCACATAGAGACTTATTCTTTCTTATGAATGCTTGGCCTTATCTTGGCTTATTTCTAGCCAGCTTTTCTTAATTTAAATTATCCTATATGTCTTTTGCCTCTGGGCTTTTACCTTTCTCTATTTCTGTATATCTTTTCCTTCTTTCTTATTCTGTGTGGCTGAATGGCTAACCCCCAGCATCTTCCTCTCCTCCTCTTCTTGATCATCTCTTTTCTCTTTTTCAACTATTTATTCTCTACGACTGGCAACCCTGCCTATCCCTTTCCTGCCTAGCTATTTGCTGTTCAGCTCTTTATTAGACCAACCAGGTGTTTTAAACAGGCAGAGTAACATAGCTTCACAGACTTAAATAAATGCAACATAAAAGAATGTAACACATCTTTGCATCATTAAACATATACACCGCAGCATAAAAGAATATAACACATCTTTAATATTCTACAACAATACCTAAATGACCCAGAGTGCTGGCAGGCTCCACGTCTCTCTTCCCACACCTTATCTGCACAGACTCTGTCCCTACATTATCAGGACAGGCTCATGTGAGAATCTGGTGCTACTCAGTACATTGTCTGCTCAGCCTCCTTTCTGAGGCCTCTCAGGCAAGCTTGACTAGACACAACTTGAGCTGAAGGCTGTGAACACTTGCATGCTAACAGTCACCATAATGAAGCCGGACATTGGTGGTGCACGCCTTTAATCCCAGCAACTTGAGAGGCAGAGGCAGGTGGATCTCTGTGAATTTGAGGCCAGCCTGGTCTACAAAGTGAGTTCCAGGCTCCAAAACAATACAGAGAAACCCAGTCTTAAAAAACAAACAAACAAACAAAAAAAGAAACAAAACAAACAAACAACAGTCACCATAATGAAACAAGAACTTAAAGAGAATAAGTGACTGAATTCTGTCTTATCAAACTTCAATGTTGTTCAGTTTATGTTCAGTTAATCAATGTTGTTCAATTTCAGCTCTTGCCTGGCACTTACATTAAGTATTATTAGAGTATTTTTTTGAGCTTGTCAAAGGAAAATTTGCATTTCTTTTAGTTACCAAAAGCAATTGCTATTTTAGATGCTCTTTTGGTGTATTAATGAGCATTAGCTATGAAATTAAAGAAGACAAGTTTCTACAGACATTCTAAATTCATTTCCACTGTGCTCCTAAACTCCACATTTGTTTACTTGTGGTGATATTTTGTTTATGATCTAACAAATAAAGCTTGCCTGAAGATCAGATTGCAAAGCTAGCCACACTAATTAGCCATAGAGGCCAGGCAGTGGTGTCACACACCTATAATCCCAGCACTTGGAAGACAGAGGCTGATGAATCCCTGTTAGTTCAAGGCCACTCTGAGCTACATGAAATTGATCCAGTCTAAAAGAGAAATAAATCACACAAAGGTGTTCCCAGCACTTGGAGTGACATGACATGCCTTTAATCCCGGCACTAAGGAGGTGGAGACAAGAAGATATATGGCTGGGCATTGGAGAGAGGAATATAAGGCGGGGGAGACGGGAGCTCAGGCAGTCTAGGCTGTTGGTCTGAGACCGTCAGTCTGAGCATTCAATCTGAGGACTCGTAGAGTCAGGAGCTAGTGACCCATAATCAACATACAGTGAAGACATTTAGAGCATTAAAAAGAGAGAGATAATGCCGGGTGGTAGTGGTGCACACTTTTAATCCCAACACTCAGAAGTCAGAAGCAAGCAGATCTCTGAGTTCAAGGCCAGTCTCATCTACAGAATGAGTTCCAGGACAGCCAAGACTGCACAGAGAAACCCTGTCTCAGAGAAAAAGAAAAAGAATGATTCAGGGGGTAAAGGCACCCTCATAAAGGTGAAAGGAGAGAACTTCATAGTATTGTCCTCTGATCTTCACAAACGGCCACACGCATCATATATACAAACATAATAATGATGATGATAATAATAAAAACAATAAATAATAATAACAAGAAGAAGTAATTTTTTTACTATTTTATTTTAGTTTTTCAAGACTGGGTTTCTTTGTGTAGCCCTGGCTGTCCTGGAATTCACTCTGTAGATAAGGATAGCCTTGAACTCAGAGATCTCCCTGACTAAGTTTTCTGATTGCTGAGATTAAAGTATGCACCACCACCACTTAGCAATTTTTTAAAATTAAAAAAAAGAACTACATATGGTCTACCTCTACCATTCCTTGATATTTACCCTAAGGAATCTAAGTCGATATACAAATCTCTGCACACCCATGTTTCTCAAAGCAGAACTATTCACAATGTCCAAGCTTTGGAATCAGCTTAAGTGCCTGTTACTGGATGAATGGATGGAAGAAATTTATATTATCAATGGAGTATTATTTGATCAATAATATGATATAGAGTTTATATGATCACTGGAGTAAGCTAGATGTGACGGCTCTCACCTGTAATCCTAGCAAGCTAAGAAGGAGAAGTTCTGTGAGTTTGAAGCCAGCTTGGGAGACGTTGTGAGTTTCAGGTCAGTCTGGGCTGCAGAGTGAGATCCGGTCTCCACCCCCGCCCCCAAACAACAAATCAGCTGGGCATGGTGTCGTGTGCCTGTAATCCCAGCACTTTTGAGACTAAAGCAAGAAAACTGCAACAGGTTCAAGACCACCTTAGCTACATAGTGAGTTCCTGGCCAACCTGAACTACAGTGAAGAGACCCTGTCTTAAAAATAAATAAAAATCAAGTGACTCCTTTCAGGAGCCCACACTCATATTCTCAGTTTTGTCTTGATTTCTTAAAGCACCATACTTAACCCTCTTCCTTAAAATCCATATTCAAAACATCATTCAATAGGCTCAAGTTGTGATTTTTAGAAAAACTTATAAGAAATAGACTGAAGGAAAGGAAGCAAACAGAGGTGATCCAGTGTTTGTTGATAAGAAGGGCTTGCTTTTTTGAAGAAAAGACTGGGTTGTTAATGTGAGGCTTACTCTGTCAACATAGATGTGTTCTTGTGACTACAGTCTCTTTGTTCTTATGCCAAGTGGAAAGAGAACGAAGCAGGCAGAAGAAACTGATAAGGACCCCAGCTGTTTGGGGAATCAACTAAAAAACTTAAAACTTAAATTAATTCTTGATGTTATTGTGTATAACCCTGAAAACAGTCTAATCTTATCAAGATAAAGAAAAACTTCAATGTGCTCCTGTTACCAAAGGGATGTTTGTTATGGGATATTCCTTTACACTGTGTGAAGATATATCTCTGACTGGTTTAATAAAAAGCTGAACAGCCAATAGCTAGGCAGTATTTCCAGGCACAGAGGACGCTGGGAAGAAGGGTGGGAAATCTGCCCAGATAAAGAAAGAGTTGAACACACAAAATGGGATAGAGGTAAAAGTCACATGATAGAATGTAGATTAATAAATACATGGGTGTGTATGGGTTTGATGTGGGGAGGGGGGACTGTAATGAGTCTTTCTCTGCCCCACCAGCCAGTTCCCAAATAACAATGCAGAGACTTATTACTGATTATGAAAGCTCGGCCTATAGCTTAGGTTTATCCCACTAGCACTTATATCTTAAATTAACCCATTTATATTAATCTACATTTTGCCTCATGGCTTTTTACCCCCCCTCTTTCTCTGTTTCTCTCTGTCTCTCTCTGTCTCTCTGTCTCTCTCTGTCTCTCTCTCTCTCTCTCTCTCTCTCTCTCTCTCTCTCTCTCTCTCCTCTCTCTCTCTCTGGCTTTCTCCATGTCTCATTGTAGTCTCTCTGCAACTTGATTCTTTCCTCCTACTTCCTCTCTCTGCGCCCAGAAGTTCCACCTGTATCTCCTGCCTAGCTATTGGCCATTCAGCTTTTTATTACACCAATCACAGCAATACATTTTCATACAGTGTGCAATATCCCACAATAGGGGCACTTGTGGGTCACAGAGTTCTGTGTTGGGAAGTTGGGTCCCTTTCACCATGGGCTCCTGGGACCAAACTCAGAATGTCAGTCCTGTTTGATAAATGCTTCTCCCCACTGAGTTATGTGACCAGCCCTACTGTTCAATTTTGACAATAGCTTTTTGGAGCATACAAATAGCAATTTAAAAAATTTATTTCATGTATATGAGTTTTGTGTGTGTGTGTGTGTGTGTGTGTGTGTGTGTGTGTGTGTGTGTGTCTGTCTGTCTGTCTGTCTGTCTGTCTGTGTGCCACACTCTACCTGTGGAGGCCAGAAGAGGACATCTGAGCCCCTGAACCAGAAAAACTGATGGTTTTTGAACCAACATGTGGGTGCTAGAAACTAAACCCTGATCCTCTGCAAGAGGAGCTGGTGCAGCTGGGCGGTGTCAGTGCATGCCTTTAATCCCAGCATTCTGGAAAAAGAGACAGGCAGATCTCTGAGTTTGAGGACAGCCTGGTCTATGAGTGACAGCAAGTGCTACACACACACACACACACACACACACACACACACACACACACAAATAAATATATAAGCAAGTGCTCTCTTAACCACTGGGTATCTCTCCAGCCCACAAATGGTGATTTTGCCTGGTAATTTATATGTGATGATGTTTCCACAAAATAACACAATGTTTTCTAACTACAAACCTCACAACTGAAAATTAATTCTCAGAAATTCTTCCTGGATATAACAGTGTAAACAAACAGTCATGAGGCAAACTATTTACTCACTGTTGTTGGCTAAACAGTTATATGGGTTGATTTAACTCACAACACACTGTAGTCAGGTCCACCACAAACCACTGGTCTAGTGAGGGATGCAGTGCCCTCAGCCCACATCCTGTCTGTACAACCCCCCCACATGGTAGCTGTTTATGTTTTTCAGTTCTCTTAGCATGCAGAGGCTTTACAATTTGACCCTGGTCTTCCCATATTCCCTTTGTATTCTGAATCTTATTTTTCAGTTTTCCTATTGATTTGTGAGCTTACATTTGGACCCTGATTTATCTATTAGTTTCCTCATTTTTAAAAACCTATTTGTGGAATGTTTTTCTACTTTTGTTCCATTCAGGGCTTGCATCTAATACAAATTCCTGAATTTGAACTCCAACACCATCACCACCCCCACCACACACTTTTTTAAGCTTAAATCCAGAGCCTAACATCATAGAGGAAATATCAACAGTTAGAAAAAGCTTCATTCTTTTTGTTTGTTTGCTTCAAGACAGGATTTTTCTGAATAGCCCTGGCTATCCTGGAACTCTATCTGTAGACCAGGCTGGCCCCAAACTCATAGATTTGTCTGCCTCTGCCTTCCAAGTGCTGGAATTAAAGGCATGCACCCACTTTGGCTAAAGCCTCATTCTTAATATCTACATAAAATCTGTGTATCATCCAGATGGCTCAGCAGATAAAGGCATTCCCCAGCAACCTGACAACTTGAGTTTGATCCCTGGGACCCACAAGAAGGAAGAAAAGAACCAATTCCCACACTAACTCTGGCTTCCACAAGCTCACTGTGTGCCCCCCAAAACAATAAGCAAATAAAAGAAAATAGATAAGATCCTTTATTAGGTGGAATGTCCTCAAGAATGGTTCTAAGTCTGCAGCAGATGTGGTGATGCTCTCTTGGAATCACAGCTCCACAGGAGGTTCAGGTGCAAGGATTGAGAGCTCAGTGCTTACTTGAACAAATTAACAAAATCCTACCCAAACCTGAAATTCAGGCCAGGGAAGATAGCCAGCAGTTAAGAGCACTTGCTGCTCTTCTATGGACCCAGGTTCAGTTCCCAGCACCCACACAGCCACTCACAACCATCTGTACCTGCAATTTCTGTAATTTCAGAGGATCAGACACCCTCTTCTGGCCTCTACAGGCACAAGACACACAGGGGATTCGCGAGTGAGTTCGCGCGCGCACAGACACACACACACACACACAAAGGCAAAATATACAAGTAATATATACAAATAATATAAAAATAATAAGTAAGTGAAATATTTTTTAAATCACCACCAACATCAAGAACCTGCTAGACTTGTTGTCACTGCTGAATTGAGAAAAGATTCATGGAATCCCCAGTTGAAACCTGTCTTTCAATTAGCACTCACCCCCATATTTGCTTATCAGACACAGGCTCACTTGCCTCAACAGTTCTGTCTGGATCAAAAATAGTTTAGTAGGAGGAGCCAAGGTTTTCCAATGTTGTCACTACCCATTAGTTCAGATACAGGCTTCTAGAAGGATGTATGAATGCCAAGAGCAGTGTGAGTATGATTACTCAGTATGAATTTGGCCAACTCTTTGCTGTATGAGTTTGATACTAATTTGTTCCCATTATGTTGCTGGATCTTAACGGTTTTCTTGGGGGAGGAGGCAAGAAAGCATGAAGTCAACAACACAGACCTTGGGAGTCAGGTTAAAGGAAAACAGCAGACTTGTTTATTTAGCAATGGGTAAAACTTATATACTCTCCCTGCACCCAGATGTTCTGATCCATTGGCATTTCCTAGTCGCCCTTCATTGGCTAGGCACAATCAGGACCGATGACAGCTCCTGTTGCTAGGGCCTCACGCAGGATCGGGTAGTCACCCCTCATTGGCTGGGCAGGATCAGGACCACTGACAGCAACTGTCAGACTCACGGTTGGCTCAACTCACAGCCTGGTAGGCCTTAACTTCCTACACCATTATAGAGTTAAATTATATTAATACTCATCCTGGGTGTGGAGGTGTTTGAGCCTCTTACTTTCTGAGAATCTAGCATCATCAATTTAATGCCTTATGTTGGGAAATGTAAATATGGCAAATAGAGACAGACTTAATGTGAAATGTAGCATCAGCCTGTCTAGATGTCTGAAATTCCTGCTATTGGAAGTTTATATATTTTCTAAGATTATTATTATTATAGTTTTATTTATTATACATATATTTTCCCTGCACGTATATATGTGAACCACACACATGTCTGGTGCCCATGGAAGTCAGAAGAGGGTGTCAGATATCCTAGAACTGGAGTTAGACGGTTGTGAGCCACCATGTAGGTTCTGGGAATCAAACCTGGGTCCTCCGCAAGAGCAGCATGTGCTCCAAACTGCTGAGCCATCTCCCAACACTGTTGTTGTCATTTGAAGCAAGCTTTCACCGTGTAGTCCTGGCTGGCCTAGGACTCACTATATAGACCAGGCTAGCCTCAAACTCACAGAGATCTGCCTGCTTCAGTCTCCTGAGTGTTGGGATTAAAGATGTATGGTATTCCACCACACCCAGCTACTTTTATGATTTTAAATTATGTGTATGAGTGTGTACATATGTATGCATGTACGTTCAGGAACCTGCGGAGGCCAGAGGTGTTGGATCTCTCTTGAGCTAGACTTACAGGCAGTTGTGAGCCACCCAACAACACAGGTGTGGGAACTGAACTCCAGTCCTCACAAGAGCAGCCAGTGCTCTTAGCCATTGAGCTATCTCTCCAGTCCCCAAGCTTTCTATCCTCAAAGAACTCAAAATAGCTAATAATGGCTTGGTGGCTCATGCCTATAATTCCAGGATTCAAGAGACTAATGTCGGAGGATTGTCACGAGTTTGAGGCTAGTATGAGTTACATAGTGACTTTGAAGGTAGCCTGCACTATACATAAAGACCCTATTAAAACATCAACAACAAAAAGTATAGGGAATCTCAAAGTTGGCTCAAGACACCCACCCAAGACAAGTATTCAGCACACAGGAGATTTATTTGCCCCAGAGGAACAGAGGGCAAGGATAAAGGACAAAGACAGGAAATAGATGGAGAGAGAGAAGCAGAAGGGAGCAAGGGAGAGGGGAGAGGTGGGAGGGGTATTTGTTCAGGGGTGAGGCAGGAAGACAAAGGACTGCCTCTAGATAGAGAAGAGACAAACATGACCCATAGACAAATGGTGATTTCTTAAAGGTAAAAGGGGAAGCCCTGTTTTAGGAAGAGTTGTTTAATTTTAATTGTGCCAGCCAAATGGGTCTTTTGATTGCTGGACCTCAATACTTTGATAGCTAGATCTTGGTAGTCAGCCTCAGAAGGAGGAAGTGGCTAAATAAGGGAATAGACCTTGGTCACTGGCTTTAAGAATGCACTCTAATGGCTTTTAGCAAGGCAAAGGCAATGGGAGAGAAGGACAAGGCCATGGTTGACTAGAGTCCCTTCAGTCATGGTAAAACTATCATATTTCATGGTGCTAGTTAGTATATGTTGTTGGTTCAAAATATAGCCTCTGCTTCCCAAATGCTGAGATTACATCACATTCAGCTATGTTCCATTTCAATATTGGGTAAATTTATCCTTCTGATCATGAGAATTTAGGGATTAAAGTATGGCAGGTTCATAGCCAATCTCTATGCCATTTTCAATATGTTTATAGAAAACCAGTCTGTCTTTCAATTGCTTATTAATCCATTCATTTAGTTACATATTCACCTAGCCATATGCTAAGTGTCTGCTAAATTTGTGCTGAGGGTTGTAGGAACTAAGCGAAGTCCTGGGTCAAATGTTGACATGTGCATGGTCAAGTCAAGTACCCCACAGAGCCTCAGTCTCAAGGGAGTGGCATAGCCTTCCCAGAATGAAGCTCAGAGGATGGCAAACCTTCCTCTGGTTCATGTATGGATATTGACAGCATGTGCAGAAAATGTCCATTATAGCTTTCTGTCCACCTCCTCAGACATTTACTATGGCCTGAAGACTGCTCCCTACAAAGATTACCCCTAATGATATTAGCTAAACCTGTCTCCTTGATTTACTTGTATGCAATAACCTGCTGCCCTGTTCAAATACATGTAATAAACAAACTGAGTTTCTGGGATGCTATGGTCCTCACCAGATACCCCAGTCCAGACAATCCCAGCTTTTCTTTGTTCATGTTTTTTCTTCATTCCCTTCCTGCCCCAGTCAATCCAATTCCTGGAGCCATGTAGCATGTGGCAGGGTATGGTGGTGTGAATAAGAATGACCCCCATAGGCTCATAGACTTGAATGCTTGGTCACCACTGAGTGACACTATTTGAAAGGTTTAAGAAGTATGGCTTTGACCAGGCATTGGTGGCGCATGCCTTTAATCCCAGCACTCGGGAGGCAGAGGCAGGAGGATCTCTGTGAGTTCTGGTCCAGCCTGGTCTACAAGAGCTAGTAACAGGACAGCCTCCAAAGCCATAGAGAAACCCTGTCTCAAAAAAACAAAAAACAAACAAACAAACAAAAAAGAAGTATTGCTTTTTTGGAAGAAATGTGTTACTGGGGGAGGGGTGGAGTGGGGGGGGTGGACTTTGAGGTTTCAAAATCCCAGGCCAAGTCAAGAGACTCTCATCACTCCCAGTTGTTGAACTCTCAGCTATTTCTCCAGCACCATGCTTGCCTGTATGCCACCATGATAATAATGGCCTATACCTTTGAATTTGTAATGCAGCCCCAATTAAATGCTCTCTTTTGTAAGAGCTGCTGTGGTCATGGTGTCTCTTCACAGCAATAGAACATTGATTAAACCACAGGCGATATTTTGAAAAATAAACCTGAGGTAGTCTTTGCCCAGAAGTGTTCACAATCTAGTATGTTATGGCCTATTACCCTTACCAGTTGTATCTATTTTGCATCTTTACCATAATAAAGGCAGACAGTAGACTGTTGAGATCTCTTAGCATGTAAAGAAAGGCACTTGCTGTCAAGCCTGATGGCTTAGGTTCTATAACCCTGGACCCAACTCAAGAAAGTTGTCTAATGGCAAAGGAGCATGTGCCTGTCAGGAATCTCTGCTCTGGTCTCATTCTCCCATTCCAAATCCCACCTAGATGTTTAGCTGGGAACCCCACTTTGGCCTCACTCTCCCCCATTCCAAAGCCTGCCCCTTCTCAGAAAGCCTGCCCCTTCTCAACACTCAAAGGTTGATTAGAACTAATCTATATGTGTACTGAGTTTTCCCAGGATTGAAATAAGGCTACCTTTTCTTTCTTTCAAGTGAAATAACTTGTAAGAGTTGATCTCTTGTTTAAGACTTCGGGATGGAACTTACATCTGCAATGGCTTTAGGACACAGGGGTTTTTCCCATTGCCAGTACAGCCCACATGATTGATGACTTAAAGTCTATGAAGCTAGCATTCCAGCCAGACCCAAGCTTTACTGTAGACAATTACAAAGACCCTGCAAAGACGAAGATTTCCTATGCTGTCCTGATATGCAGATTTCTATTAGTTAGATGTAAATTGAACCTGAAATTCTGCATTTCCAGTGAACTCAAAAACTCCCGACACTAATTTTACAAGTGGCCGTACTGTGTCTTTAGAACCATGCCTGCTAAAATAAAATTCCCTTAGCTGAGAAGGTGTCACACCCTTGTACACCCTCTGGTGTTCCTCTGTGAAGGCTGCATGCCTCATGCCTCATGCCTCATGCCTCATGCCTCATGCCTCATGCCTCATGCCTCACGCCTCATTAGGGCTTCAGGCTTCCCTCACTTCAACAGCGTCTTGGTCTGGCTAGAGAACTCTGCTCCACCTCTCCCACCCCATCCCAGCTGTCCAACTAGTTTCTCCCCAACACGGGAGTGCCCAGTGGTATGCTTTTCTGCAGCTCTCTTACCGAGCTCTCCTCTTTTTGGGTAGTAGGTAGACACTGTATTTATTATGGCTCATTAGCAGCCGTTTATCTATGAGATAAGAAGGCTAAGTGCAGCCAGCTGGCCTTTGTTCAGCTCATTTCACTTTGATGTTCACCTTAGCTTACTCTGCATTTTCTCCCAAAGTTTGCTGTTTGTTTTGTAGGTAGGGAAAAGTGGTTGGCGGCCAGGGCTTGTTTGATCTTTGTCACAATTTCTTCAAGTGGGGGTGGCTGATAAACATTTTAGAAGCCATTGGACCACTAGCCTTTATTTAGGTTCTACCAAGACCCCCAGAATTGTAGATTTTGACAGTACTAAAGAAAAATATTTAAGTCTCCTTAAACAGTCAAGGCTAGCCTCTAACTCCCGATTATATTGCTTCCACTGCAAAGTGCTGAGATTAGATGTTAGCAGTTAAATACTAATTCTATGGCTTTTTAAATTTTTATTTTACTTATTTTTGAGTCCTAGTCTCCTGAAACCCAAGTCATCTTTGAACTTGCTCTTTCTCACTCTCCTGCCTCCATTTCTTGAGGATTAGAATTATGTGCCTCTGTACTAGGCTATCTATGTTTCTCTGAGAGAACCCAAGTGCTAGACCACATCACACCTAGTTTTTGGTGCAGTTGCTTATGATGGAAACATTTTTGTTTGTCATTGTTTTTTTGAGACAGGATCTCAAGTAACCCAGCTGGCCTTCAACTCCTTGTGACAGAGGGTGGCCTGGAAATGCTGATCCTTCTGCCTCTACCGACTCAATGCTGGGATCACAAACCAGAGCCATCACTCCCCAGCTTTCATGTCAGTTTTTAACATCTCTGTAGTTCAATTCTTTCAGTGAAAAATGTTTTTTAAGTTGGCATGTATACAGAGAGGTATGAAATCAAACCTTGTGCTCAGGAAATCAAATCATCAAATCAAGGGAGCCAGAGAACCACCCCAAGTTTAAGTATCATTTGAAACAATAAGATGAGGAAGATTAGAGAGTCATGCTACTTTGATGTCAGATGTAATCATCTCTGTTTAATACTTTGGTCAAAGTTCAAGAACTGATTATCTTTATATAAACATCCCTCTCATTTTAAAAGTTTTATCACCTTTATTTATTACATTGTGTGTGTGTGTGTGTGTGTGTGTGTGTGTGTGTGTGTGTGTGTGTGTCATGCTCAGCTCTCTTATGCCATAACAAGTGTGGAGGTCAGAGGACAACTTCTGAGAGTCACTTCTCTTCTTTATAGTGTTACTCTAAGGAATCAAACTCAGGTCATCAGCCCTGGCAACAAGCACCTTTACCCACTGAGCCATCTTCCTGGCTCTGTTCCTGTTGGAAGCTTATCATAGCAGCTCTAAGACTTTGGGGGTCCTATGTTTAAATTTCAATGCCAAAAGTTATCTTGCAGCAAAGTCTTGCTGTTTTGCTGAGCTGCCTCTAGCTTGCTATCCTCCTGTTGTAGCCTCTTAGATGTTAAGATTACAGATGTGTGGTATTATACCTCCCTAAAATCAAATTATTTTTATTGGAAATGTGTTTGTGCCCAATTACTTAAGAACTTTGAGCCAGGGGTGATGACACATACTCCATATCCAACATTCAGGAGACAGAAGGCAGATTTGCAGATCTCTGTAAGTTAGAGGCCAGCCTACTCTATATACAGAGCCCCAGGCCAACCAAAGCAACACAGCAAAATCCTGTGTTTAAAAGAAGGAAAAGAAAAGGAAGAAGAGGAAAGAAAGGAAGGAAGGAGGAAGGAAGGAAGGAAAGAAGGAAAGAGGAAGGAGGAAAAGAGAAGGCCCCACATTTACTGCTATCACAATGTTACAATAGGTACTTGCCGTTGGTGCTATCTACCTCATTTTTTTTTGTTTTGTTTTATTTTTTTTTTGTTTTTTGAGTCAGGGTATTATGGAACCCAGGCCTTGAAGTTCTTATATAGCCAGAACTGGTCTTGCACCGATTGCCTTGTCTCCGTGTGCCCAGTGCTGGCATTGCTAGTGTGTACCATCATGTCTGCTCTTCAGTTACATTTTCTGTGACCCTCATTTGCTATTTCTCATCCTCCTGAATGATCTTCTTCCAATACCTTTTCATTGTTCTCTGACTCCAAGGACCTAGACTAGTATTTTGTAGTCCCATCAAAATGCAGTAGAAAAAGAGAAAACAAAAACAAACCCTTCTCTTCTTGCCCTCCTAAGTTCTCTATCTGGACCTGAAAAACAGACAAAAGATTAGTAAGAGAAAAATTAGTAAGTAACAGAATTTACTTACTTGTGCAAGGGGCCGTTAAAACTTACGGTTTAGACACCTTCATGAAGAACAATTCAGTTTCAGGGAAATGACAGACAAAGGAGGCCACTTCAGAGTTTTAGGGCAACAGACTGTGGGAAAGTGAATATATGGGGAGTGTCCTGATAGAAGACAAGGGTCATTTCTATATGGTTTGTTATTTTGACTCCTCCAGCCAGCCTCATCTGGCCTCTGGTTGGATATGAATTTAGGCTGGTAACAGTCTAAAGTGATCAAGAGTTTCTCTCCTTTTCCAGGATGAGAGAGGGAGACATTTTTACAAATGGAAACTTTTTTTTTTTTAGAGACTGGGTCTCTGTTATATAACTTTGGCAGTCCTGAAACTCTATGTAGACCAGGCTGGCCAGTAACTCAGTGATTGCCTACTTCTGCTTCCCTAGTGCTGGGATAAAAGGTATGAGCACCACCATGCCCAGTTTATAAATGGAAACTTAAGTCTTGATTTTCATCTAATACAGGCAGAGCTGTTTCTCACATGGTTCTGCTCAATATACCAATAATCCAGAATAGCAAACTTAGAATAGCAAATTACCATCCCCTAATATGCAACTGACTGTGTCAACAGGAAACTGGGCCAATGTCAGTACTTGCTCTCAAGTTGTTTTTGCTTGTTTTGTTTTTGTTTGAGACATAAGACAGGGTCTCGCTTTGTCTGGCCTAAAACTGACTATGAAGTCCAGGTTCTCCATGAAGTCATAAAAATCTGCCAGCTTCTTCCTCGGAGTATCAAGATTAAAGGTGTGTATCACCATGCCTGGCCCTCAAGTGGGTTATCAACCTTACTTGATTGGTGGGTTGAAAAATTACATTTTCAAATGTCCCTCTGCATGCCTCACACAGTGAAGCATAGCAGAAGAGTGTGCCTAATTCTAAAGAAATTGTCATGGTAGAAGAACCAGTTTTTTTGTTTTGTTTTGTTTTGTTTTGTTTTGTTTTTTAGAACCAGTCTTACAACATGGAATTGTGGCCAGAAAATTTTATAAATGAACACTAGCATGTGCCTCAGAAATCATCTCACCCACTACTGCTCACAGGGGAAGCACAGAAGAGCAAAAAGGCAACATTGTAAACCTGCAACATTGAGCAATTTTCTTATCTTCTTATTTTTAATCTCTTGAGCTGATCTCACTATTTCCCATACCTCAAAAGGATATTGCCAGGAATAAATGAGATAATGTAAGTGAAACAGAGAGCCCTGTTTAGCCCAGAGAAGTCATCAGGGAAATATACAGTAGCTTTAAAAATATGACAAAACGTTCTGAATTGACCATTAGCTTTCTTTTTTGCCATTTTTATTTCATTTATTATTATTTTATGTATATGAGTGTTTTGCTTGCATGTATGTCAGTGCACCATGTGTATAGTTAGTGCCCACAGAGCCCAGAGATGGTGTTGGGTGCCCTAGGCATAGAGCTACAGTGGTTGTAAACTGCCATGTAGGCACTGGGACTCAAACCTGGCTCCTCTGGAAGAGCATCCCTAAGTGTTCACTGTTGCATTGCTTCAGATCAGACACAGAGTCCCATGCATTCTGTGCAAAAAAAAAAAACACTCTAAAACAGAACTACAAGTCATCGGGAGCTCACACTCCTTTTCTCTCTCCCTCTCACCTCCTCTCGACAAGGCAGTATTTTAATGAGTTATGTAGTTTGGAACTCATGATCCTCCTGCCTGAGTTGCTAGTATTACAGACCTATGACCCAGGTCCAAGTCTCAATTTGACTACTCTGTGAACTGGGAGGGTTACAACTCCCAGTGAAATACTGTAGAGCCATAGCATTCCCCCAGAGGAGTGCAGGGACAGGATGAAAGGAATGCCATTCAAGCTAAATGCATGCCCTTTTTTAAGCGAAGCTAAGCAGTTCTCATTTTCTTTCTTTTGTTTAAAAAGAGTTATTTATTTTGCCTGGTAGTGTACACCTTTAATCCCAGCACTTGGGAGGCAGAGGCAGGTGGAGCTCTGAGTTTGAGACCACCCCAGTCCACAGAGTGGGTTCCAGGACAGACAGCCAGGGCTACACAGAGAAACCCTGTCTCAAAAAAAAAAAATGTATTCACTTTTTTTTGGTATGTGTATGTGTGTCCCAGAATGTGTTTGTGCACACTATATGGGGGCCAGAGGGTGTCAGATTTCCTAGAACTGGAGTTACAGAAGCTTATGAGACACCTGATGTGGATTCTGAGAACCCAACCTAAGTCTTCTGGAAGAGCAGTAAGTACTCTTAACCACTGAGCCATCTCTCAAGCCCCTGGCTTTCATGTTCTTTCTTTTTGTTTCCATTATAGCTCTGCCAAAGAAGGCTGGAAGGATGACTCAGTGGTTAAGAGCACTCACTGCTATTCTAGAAGACCCAGGTTAGGTTTAATACCCAAGTCAGGTGGCTCACCACTGTCTGTAACTGCATTTCCAGGGAATCCAACACCCTCTGGTCTCAGGCTGCATTTGCATAGAGGTGCATAGAAACTCAGGCAGTCATGCACATGGATGCACAAATAAGGATAGATAAATCTTTACCAAAAAAAGAGTTCTGTCAAATAAATAACAAGGCTACTTACTAAAATTATCTTCAAGGTTCTTTAAGCTCCAAATCTTTGCAAAGATCACACTGTCTCCGTTGTTATGGTTTCAAAACAAAGCAAAAGCTTTTAAAGTTTTCTGGATAAAATCAACTTATGACCGCAGGCAGAGAGCCAGGACATAACTCTCGGTCTCCTGATACTAAGGAAGAGATAGGATGATCTTTCTGGGCTAGCGGAAGTGGATAAAATGATTCATACTTGGTAGTAGCTGTGGATATTCCTGTGTTCTGCTTATGGGGGAAAACATTATGCATTTTTGCTTCTTAATTTTTATTTTTCTCTTAGTGTGGGACTAAACTGAACCCAGGACTTCGGAACTGATTGAATCCCCAAACCTCCTTTCAAGTACATTGGTGTGCCGATGAGTCCTCGGTCTGTGAGTATCATACTTAATACCCAACACTTCCCTGAGTAACTGTTCACTGAGTGATAGCTGATTGATAAAGAGGGGCATTGAGGAGGGATTTCCCCATCTCTCCCACCCCTATGGTTTTGGCAACTGTGTTATTATTTGCTATTGAATATTTTACCTTTTGTGGTATGCATGTGTACATGTGTGAGTGTGAGGGTGTGTACACCCATGACTGAGTATGTGGAGACCAGATATCAAGGTTAGTGCCTTTCTCAATCTCTCACCACTCTTATTTTTTGAGACTAGCTCTCTGACTGAACCTGGAGCTCACCATTTTGCTAGGCTTACTGACCAGTGAGCTCTTGGGGTTCTCTTGCCTCTTACTTCCCAGCAAGAGGATTCCAGGTGAGGATTCTGTGGATTCAAACTCAGGTCCTCATGTTTGCCTTTCCGACTTCCCAGCTCCCTTTTATTATTATTTGTTTTATTATTTGTGTCTATGCACCACATGCATGCTTGGTGCCCAATGTGGCCTGATGGATTCCCTGGTACTGGAGTTACAGATGGCTGTGAGCCACCATGTGGATGCTAGGAACCTAACCCAGGGCCTCTTTAAAGCAACAAATGCTGGTAAGAACTAATCTATTCCTTCAGTCTTTATTTTAACTTTTAAATTACAAAATAATAGGTTCCCATACAGGACTTTCATACATATTTCATTTTGGTTGAGACTTCTGCCCTTGCTCTATCATCTATTTACCTGCCCTGAAGGTCTTTCCCTACTGTACTCACTGGCAACCTCTGATCCTTCTTCCAGTTTGTCCTATTGTAAACCCCTTTTCCCTAAAAATGGGCCCCTTTCAACATCCCTGGCCTTTACCACATTTACTTCCACCTAGATACACAGATATTTAAAAAATATATATTTTTGAGAGTTGGTTTTTTATTTGTATTGTTGTTTTGCCTGCATGTATGTCTGTGTGTGTACAGTACCCATGTAGGCCAGAAGACAGCATTGGAGTCCTCTGGAACTAGAGTTACAGAGTGTTGTGCCACTACCTGAGTCCTCTGGAAGAACCACTGAGACATCTTTCCAGCCCTCAATATACTTTTTTTTTTTTTTTTTTTTGAGACAGGGTTTCTCTGTATTGCTTTGGAGGCTGTCCTGGAACTCCATCAGTAGACCAGGCTGGCCTCGAACTTATCTGCTTCTGCCTCCTGAGTGCTGGGATCAAAGGTATATGCCAACACCGCCCAGCCTCAATACACATATTTTACAGTTAGATGTTAGGATCTGCATATGGGAGAGGATGTACAGTATTTGCCTTTCTGAACCTTTGCCTTCCATCATATAATACTTTCCAATTTCCACCGATATTCCTGAATTTTTTTCTTTGTGACTAAATAAAATGTATTGTGTGTACATTCCACATTTCATTATCCATTCATCTACTGATGAACAGTTAGTCTGATTCTATTTCTTTACTGCTGTGAATAAAGTATCAATAAACATGGATGAGCAAGTATCTGTACTACAATTGGGAGTCTTTGAGCATATGCCTAAAGGAATAGAGCTGGTTCATGTGGCAGTTCTGTTTTTAGTTACCCAGCTTGTTTTGATTTCCAAAGTGGCTGTACCGGTTTACATTCCCACCAATGGATGAGTCTTCCCATTTCACCTCATCTTTACCAGCATTTGCTGATTTCTCTTTTGTTTGAGACAGGTGTCCAAGAAAAGACTTAAGATGATACAGCAGGGGGCTGGAGAGGTTAAGAGCACTGACTACTCTTCCAGGAGTCCTGAGTTCAATTCCAAGCAACCACATGGTGGCTCACAACCATCCATTATGAGAGCTGGTGCCCTCTTCTGGTGTGCAGATATACATGGAAGCAGAATGTTGTGTACATAATAAATAAATAAAATCTTTAAAGAAAAAAAGATGATACAGCATATTGAAACAACAAATAGCTTCCTATGTTTGGGTAACATTCTTTTCAAATAAAAGAATGTATAAAAATTATATAGTAGGGGCTGGAGAGATGCCTTAGTGGTTAAGAACATTTGCTGGTCTTGCAGAGGACCTGGATTTGGTTTCCAGCAGCTGCATGGCGGCTCACAACTGGCTATAACTCCAGTTCCAGAGTGTCCAACATCCTCTTTTGATATCCCTGGGTACCAGGCATGCATGTCGTACACATACATACATACATGCAAGCAAACATTTCACATACAAAGTAAAAATAAATAAAAAACTTTTTAAAAAGAAAATAAAATCATAGTTAATTAAGTATTTCTATTCGTTCAAACTTCTGAATATACTCAGGTATATGTCAATAAATACTAGTCAACTTTATTTCTAGAAAACATTACCCATCCTTAATATAATGCCTTTAAGTAGCAGAATGAAATAAAAAAAAAAGACTCCCTTTGGAAAAAAAATAAAAGCAAATAATAACAACAAAAACAATAACAAAGAAAAGAAAGAAGAAACTAGCTGGTCATGGAGGCAAGACCAGCTGAATAGGAAGACTGCCTGGAGTTTGAGACCAGCCCGGGCTACATAGCAAGTACCAAGCCATCCAAGGGCAACAGGAAGACTCAAAAAAAACAAACCAGTAAGACCAAACCAAGCAAGCAAGTGAACTTCTGCTTCCTGTACATTGTTTCATATGCACCTAGGAAGAAGGCTGAAGAGGGACCCACCCCACAGCAGCAGTGAAAATAAACTCAAGAGTGATTAGCCATTGTAACTGTGGTTGGGAAACTATTGAGACAATCACACCAGTCAGTTAAATGATTTTCATTGCTGGTTTTGAGACAGGATCTCACTCTGTAGTCCAGACTGGCCTTGAATCCACTGTGTTTTTCCTGCCTCTGTCTTCTCATGCTTGACAGTGTTAGCGTTACAGGTGTGATCCACCAATACCCTGTCAGCTAAAAATCTCCATTAAGTACTTTATGCAAACAGGCATTGAGTTCAAGGGTAGAGCCCTGACTGAAGTTCAAATGCATTATATCTCAGTATTGTTTTCTGCTAATTGGAATAGGTTTTGAACAGTTTAAAGTTCTCAAAGTTTTAAGGTTTCAAGAAGCTGTCTTGAAATTTAAGCCTATTCAACAGGGAGAAATATATATATATATATATATATATATATATATATATATATATATATATATATATCCGGCAACATTCTCCAACAGCCGAAGAGAGGAGAGGACAGAGAAAAATAAAGAGTGGCTGTACTAAATTTCTACATATAGTATTTCCTTACTAAGCAGTCTAGGTTCACATTTTAAAGATTTCTTAGGAAAATGGACAATAGTTATAAGGAAGTATTGCTTTTGGTTTAATGTTTTATCCTGTTAGTGCACTCCACCCTTCAATGATGCTGGTGACTAATAGGGTTGGCACCAGTCTTACTTCCCAGATGAGAAGTCACTTACCAGCTTGGTTTTCATTTTTGTTGTTAATTTGTTAATGATCAAAACAGAGTAAAACTTTCTCTTTCTTCCTTCCTTCCTTCCTTCTTTCCTCTCCTCTCTCTTTCCCTCCCTCCCTCTATCCTCTCTCTCTCTCTCTCTCTCTCTCTCTCTCTCTCTCTCTCTCTCTCTCTAATAACTTCTTAAAATAAAGGAGAGCCAGCAATGCTGCAGTTAGTTGTTCTTTCATTTCATACCAGCCTGGCAGAAAGGCCTTACCTACGAGTCAGATGGTGGTTAGGCAGCCTGATGTTTGAGGATTCTCCCCCAAGCCACAATGACTCAGAAGGCAGATGCCAGAGCAGGAAGGCCTGAGGCACATGTGACAGGCACCAGCCTTCACCAGAGCAAACGGCAGGCAGCATATTGCCCTCCTCAACTGAGGTGTATGATGCATCTCGGGAATTTTTTTTTTTTTCTCCCTCAGACTGCTCTAGATTTTTGCTTTGACCTAAGTCCACCTCTGTAGAAATGTCCAGAGTGGGCTGTCAAGATTCTGCCTGGGCCTGCCTCACTGAAGAAGGCCAACATTCTCTTTGTTCACCAAGAATGGGAAAGTAAAAAAGAGGTTTCTGTGCTCCAGAAATTGCTGGCCATGCTGCAAAATGAATCAACTCCTTCCAACAGGATGGGGGTGGGGTGGAAGGTGGGGGTTGGGTTATTTTCATAGTGCAAAAAAATGTTGACTAGCTGTTCTCTGACACTTCAAAGGAGACTACACACAGCTCCATTGTCTTGCAAATTTAGGTCATTGTTTTCCAAAACATAATGTGAAGATTACCTACATTAAAAAATAAAAAATCTAAGAAGGATAGCATTGTCTCTAGGGAAAGACCCAGTAAGTAGACTGTGTGTGTGTGTGTGAGGGGGGGAGGATTGTTTTATTTCTGGACCTTTTTTTTTGAGTCTTACTCTGTAGTCCAGAATTACCTTAAATTTGCAATCCTCCTGCCTCAACCTCTGGAGTGCTTGGATTACAGGCATGCACTACCATACCTGATGTGATTTGTTTTTGTTGTTAATTTGAGATAGGGTCTCTCTCTATTTAGTCCTGACTATCCTAAAACTTTGCTTTGTAGACTTTGTAGAACAGACTGACCTCCTACTCACAGAGATCTGATTGCCTCTGCCTTCTGAATGCTGGGATAATGGCGGGTGCCATCATACCTGTCTGCAATCTGCTTTTTCCAAGTGCTAAACTCACTTTCCTGCAGAAAATAAACTCACCTAAGCCAGTGCTCACAAGCATTCATGAGTAACTAGATCCAGAGGAGAGTCCTAACCCACCAGGTATCCAAGCAGTTGGGAGGTTGAGTTGTAGGCAGAGTTTCTCTGTGTTTTGGCAGTCTCTCCCAAATAGCCACACAGAAACTTTTTATTAATTATAAATGCTCAGTCAAAAGCTCAGGTTTATTACTAAGTAGCAGTTACAACTTATATTAACCCATTTCTATTAATCTACATTCTGCCATGTGGCTCTTGGCTTTAGCTGTCCTCCAGCATTCCCTGCTCCCTCTGCATCTCCTGGCAACTCCTCAGACTCTGCCCTACTTTTCCCAGTGTCCTTGGTTCTCCTGCCTAACCTTATCCTGTTCAGCCATTGGCCAGTCACCTTATTTATTAAACCAATCACAGCAACATATATTCACATGGTGAAAAGGAATAGTCCACATTTCCCCCTTTTTGTCTGATTAAAAAGGAAGGTTTTAACTTTAACATAGTAAACTTATATACAACAAAAGTTTTTTAGTAAGAATTACTTAAAGTTAGATAAAATACTCTATTATTTATCTTTGTGAGTCTAAAGTTTTATACCTAATTTACCTTTACCATAACTAAGGAAAACTTTAACTATAACTATCTAGTCTTCAACTCCATCAAACACCCCAGAAGGGTGGAGTGTTATCTACCAATAGGAACATCTGGCTACCTGGACAGTCACCCAAAGTTATTCTGTAACATTGGGGCATCTATCTTTGACCTACAGGCCTAAAATATCTGACAGACTTTTCTGTGAAGCAGGAAATTTTGGAGGACTGTGCTATTTTTCTTAGCAGTCTCTCTCTCTCTCTCTCTCTCTCTCTCTCTCTCTCTCTCTCTCTCTCTCTCTCTTCTTTCTTTTTTTCTTTTTACATCCTGCTGGTCCAGTTTGGACAGTATACTGTCAGCAATTGAGGCAAGGGCATTTTCTTTGCCCAAATGGCTAGCTTTTGCCATAAAGAAAGTAAACTCCAGCTCCTCTTTGGCCTTCTCCACCTTGGCTTTCCAGAGGAATTTGTCCAGGAACAGAGGCGCCCCAACGCCGGCTGCAGGGAGCGGCCATGGCTGTAGGACGATGACAGAGAGACTGTAGGGTCTGAGCGAGATGTTTCCGGAGAGGGTCCTGTCTGCTGCACGAGCCACCTTTGACCTCTCACTCTTCGTGGCTCAGAAGGCGTACAGATTCTCCTGGGCAGCTTTGTGAGTTGGGACCAGTTCCTTTATGATCCTGGTACTTCCAGTTTGAGACGGTAAAGTTGCAAATAGAGCAACAACAGCAGCTGCAGCAGCGGCAGACACTCTTGGAGCCTAACACAGGGCTGTCAGGAGGAATGCCACGGGCTCTACCTCCACTTCCAGGAAAGATCTAGATTGTTTCTTTGGTATATGTCCTGGTGGGAGAACTTTGAAATTCAGTTGAACTGCTGATTGTTTGGACTTTTTATCCTTCCTATTTTAAACTTTGGCACATTTATCTATTTAAATCTGGTGGGAACTTTCTCCGTTTCTCATGGAGAGACTCCAGTTGCACCTGTGCCCTCCATAATGTTCTCACTTATTTCCTGTTCTCAATCTGAGGCTAGTGTACAGCCATGTGGAAGGCTATTCCGTGCTATCCCGTTAGTAAATTGTTCCAATCGAAGTTCTCACACACCCCATGTGGGGAAGAAGTAAGCATCCCTAACCATTAAAGAGGGTTTTTTTTTTCTTTTTTTATGAATGAAAATCTCTGGGATGTGTAAACAATGTGGAACTTAATAAAGTCCATTACAGCTGCAGTCACCGGAATCCCTGTATGTTGGAGAGAAGGGAGGCTGGCTGTAGCTTTAGCCAGATGGGGACTGTGGACAGACAGAGCAGGCGCTTATTTTCCTCTGCACATCTGGCTGTTAGACCTGCGTGTTGTGTAAAGAAGTCAGGGCTCACTTTTTGTGTTTAAATATTAAAAGAACTCCAACTGACAAAAAAAAAAAAGAGGGCGTTGGTGGTGCACGCCTTTAATAGAAAGAAAGAAAGAAAGAAAGAAAGAAAGAAAGAAAGAAAGAAAGAAAGAAAGAAAACTCCATACAGTTTCTTCAATGCTTTCTTCTTTGAAGTACATTGGTGCTGTCAGGAGCAGATGTGTCTCACTATCATGAAAAGCCTTAGGTTATTAAACATATTAAATGCTATATTCTGTGGGTCTTTGAACTGTTTGAAGACCACCTGTCCATCTAAATATATCTGATTATGACCTTGAAACATACCTAACACGACTACAAGTCTGACTATTATAGATGACTACTAGTTGGTATTTCTTAATTATACATTACATTTTTAATTGAGCTGCATAAGCCCAATACCCCAAACAAGAGTAGATGCATACATATAGTATAGCAAATATGACTTTAATTTTGTATCAATAAACCAAAGTCCATAGCAATGTAAAATATTCTGAGACTAATAGTTGTTTTTTGGATTAAAGTAGATTCAATAATCTACCCTTTCCTATCATTCGTATACCACTTGTGCTACAGAATGAGACCCTGTCCCAAAACAAAAATAAACAAATAAAAAACACAACACATACACAATTAAGAACACCCCCCCACACCCACACACACGCATGAACATGCTAAACAACAACACTCCCAAGCACACAAAACAAACAACCAAAGGAGAGACAGAGGACCTCTGACTGGGGACAGAGGACCATAATATTTATGCCTCCTCTATTCCCACCTGTATGGCAGCAATATTCTTTTGGTTGTATTGATTTAAAACAAAACTAAGGTGGGTTTTTTTTTTCGGGGGGTATTGCATTTATTATTTAGTGTGTTTATATATATGCACATTAAAATACTTTGTTTACATTGTGGGTATGGGTGTGTGTGTGGGGTATGTGGGAGGTTTGTGTGAGTGGATATGTTCATGTGAGTGTAATTGTGCATGAAGGTCAGACTCAATCCCTCGGGAGTATCATTACAGGTGGTTGTGAGCTGCCAGATGACGACGCTGGGAAGCAGTATGTGTTCCTCACCAAGAACAATGTGTGTTCTTAGCTGCTAAACCACCTCTCAATCCATATTGCTTTTCTCTTCTCTTTCTTTCTTTCTTTCTTTCTTTCTTTCTTTCTTTCTTTCTTCCTTCCTTCCTTCCTTCCTTCCTTCCTTCCTTCCTTCCTTTCTTTCTTTCTTTCTTTCTTTCTTTCTTTCTTTTATGATGGGCGCGTCTTATACAGCCTTAGTTGGCCTGGAACTCACTATGTAGGCCAAGCTAACTTCAAACTCACAGAGATTTGCCTACCTCTGTCTCCTGAGTGCTAGAATTAAAAGCCTTGAGCACACTTGTGTGCCCCTGAACACACGCAAAGGTCAGAGGCCAGTGTTTAGGAATTGGTTCTCTCCTTCCACCATGTGAGCCCTGGGGAGTCAAACTTACTTAAATGGTCAGGCTTGGCAATAGGTACCTTTTACCCACGGAGTCATCTCACACGCCCTCAAGGCTGATTTTAAAGAGCAACAGAAACTAGACACATAGTGTAATATAGTATATAATAGCTCAGTAGGTAAAGGCTTGCCTCACAAGCATGAAGAGTTGAGTTTTTACTCCCCATATCACCTTTGAAAATGCCAGGCATAGTGGTGCTTGCTTGCTGGGGAGCCAAGACTAGAGAATTTCTGGGACTTTCTGGCTAACCAGTCCAGTACACACATGCATGTGAAGCTGCTTATGCATAACTTTTTCAAAAAAGCACAAGGGCAGTGGAACAGAAGGCTTAAGAACCACAAAGCCTGTGAAAATAATACACCACCCCCCTTCTTCCCATTCTTCTTATATGGTAAGGGACCTGGAAATCCACATTTGTAAAAGTAGCATCATTCAGTTGCAGGTTATCTGGAAGTACAATATGGTATAACTTGTTATGATGTTACTTAAGGTACTGAGTCCTGGGGCTGTAAGTCTCAGTCCCTACCTTTGGTACTGTATCCAGGGCCTTCAGCATGCTAAGCATGCAGACCACCCTGAGCAACACCCTGGTCCATCTGACAGCTTTTCTCCAAGAATTGTTCACACAAAGAAGATATTTGTTCAGGAGGCTGGAGACATGGATCAGCACCTAAGAACAGTGGCTGCTCTTCCAGAGGCCCTGGATTCAGTTCCTAGCACCCGCATGGCAGATCACAAATGCTTGTAATGCCGGTTTAAGGGCATTCAATGCCCTCTTCTGTCATACATAGCAACTGGGCATACACCTCATGTACAGACATATGTGCAGATAAAACATCCATATACATAAAAATAATATTTTGCTTTGTTTTTTGAGACAGATTTTCTCTGTAGTCTTTGCTGTCCTAGAACTCGTTCTGTTGACCAGACTGGCCTCTGCCTCCCAAGTGCTGGGATCAAAGGCATGCACCACCACCCAGCCCTTAATTATACTTTAATGAGTATAACTTCATTTTATAGTAGCAAGTATTGTTAGAAAAGTCATTTTGTTTTTCCTGTCCCTAGCACTGCCCTTGGCTCCCTTTTGTCTCTCTTTTTTTCCTTCCTTTCCTTCCCTTTCTTCCTTTCCTTTCCTTCCCTCCCTTCCTTCTTTCTTTCCTCTCTCTCTCTCTCTCTCTCTCTCTCTCTCTCTCTCTCTCTCTCTCTCTTTCTTGCTTTCTTTCTTATTTTTCAAGACAGGCTTTCTCTGTGTAGCCCTAGCTGTCCTGGAATTTGCTCTGTAGAGAAGGCTGGCCTTGGGAGAGCCTTCTGCCTCTGGGATTAAAGGCATGGGCCACCACCACCTGGCTCTGCTTTCCATTTTTTCAATTGCTATTTTAAATGTATTTTGATGGTTTTATTTTTCTTTTAACTTGAGAGATGCTAGAGAAACTGAGGCAGGAAAGATGCCACACTCAAACAGGCACCAGAAACAGAGTGGAGGAGCAGAAAAAGCATATTATATTGACAGGCTCAGTGGGGTTGTCACTGTAACAGTGAGCAAGGGCATAGGGATTTTACAGAAGTGGTAGACTTTTCAGCACTATTTTTAACTATTACATCATTAGTGGGCTTATGTTTCTATTAGTATTAGAGAGTACAGATGACTAAAATCAAAAACGAGAAACACCTTTTTTCTTTCTTTTATTTATTTATTTTGGGTTTTTTGAGAGAGAGTTTCTCTGTATTGTTTTAGAGGCTGTCCCGGAACTCTCTCTGTAGATCAAGCTGGCCTCCAATTCAAAGAGATCCACCTACTTCTGCCTCCCATGTGCTGGGATTAAAGGTGTGGGCCACCAATGCCCAGCTGAGAAACACGTTTCTTGTGGTCAGGCATGTTGATAGAAATGGATGAAAAGTGCAAGGTGCCTGACTCTTCCCATTTTGAAAGACAGGGTAATTGTTGACAATTGTTTCACCAGCAACTGTAAGTTACATTTTCTTCATTACTATTATTTCATTTGATTATAGGCATTTTAAAATCCTTTCTTGATTTCTTCAATCATTGGTTATTCATTAAAAAGTGAATCACGGGGCTAGGGATTAGCTCTGTTGGTAGAATGCTTGCCTGGCATACACAAGACTCAAGTTTGATCCCCAGTGTCACATTAGTGCACATACCACCACCACCCCACACACATCATTAAAAATCTTTTTGAGCCAGGCGTTGGTGGCACATGCCTTTAATCCCAGCACTCGGGAGGCAGAGGCAGGCAAATCTCTGTGAGTTCGAGGCCAGTCTGGTCTCCAGAGCGAGTGCCAGGATAGGCTCCAAAGCTACACAGAGAAACCCTGTCTTGAAAAACCAAAAAAAAAAAAAAAAAAAAAAAAAAAAAAAAAAATTGGGGCTGGAGAGATGGCTCAGAGGTTAAGAGCACTGGCTGCTCTTCCAGAGGTCATGAGTTCAATTCCAACAACCACATGGTGGCTCACAACCATCCGTTATGAGATCTGGTGCCCTCTTCTGGTATGCAGATATACATGGAAGCAGAATGTTGTATACATAATAAATAAATAAAATCTTTTAAAAAAAATCTTTTTGTGCCAGGTGGTGGCGGTACACACCTTTAACCCAAACACTGGAGAGACAAAAGCAGGCAGATCTCTGTGTTCAAGGCCAGCCTGATCTAGAGAGTTAGTTCCAGGACAGTCAGAGCTACTAAGGGAAACCCTGTCTCAAAAAACCAACAACAAACCTTTTGTTGTTGGAGCTTGCTATTCATATCCAAGTGTATGTGCAATTCTTCCATTTTTCTTGCAGTTAATTCCTAACCATGTTCTACTGTGATCTGTTCCTAAGATATAGAACTTATTTTGGTTCTTTTCATTTGTTAAAGCTTGCTATGTGGCATACAATATGATCAGTTTTAGAGAAGGCTCCATGGACTGCCAAGAGAAGAATGTATAATTTGCATTGGTTAGGTGGAATTGCCTGTGCTTGGTTATAAAATTCATTTTATCTGTGGGAGTTTAGTGCTGAAGTTTCTTTCCTGATTTTTGTTCTCTGTATTAATATATAGTACTCTTCTTGTTTGGGGCTCTGTTTGTTTATTAGGTTTATTTCTGTCCTTTCTCAGTTTTTGTATGTCATGGCTAGTAAAGTGTGTTTCTGGAGAACAACGGATTGTTGGGTTTTTAAAAAACGTGTGTGTGTGTGTGTGTGTGTGTGTGTGTGTGTGTGTGCCCATGCAGTGTGCACAAAGGACAGTGGCATTGGATCCTCTGAAGCTAGAATTACAGGAGTTGTGAGCTGCTCAACAGGGGTGCTTGGAATTGAACTCAGGTCCTCTGCAAGAGCATTACTTACTCTTAGCCCTCTCTCTTACTTGGAACTTATTTTTTAATCCAGACAGTTACTTGGTGTCTGTAAAAGGATGTGTCAAAGTAATTTGTATTTAAGGCTGTTATTGAGACAAGTTTTTTATTATTATTATTGATAATTTGTTCTTTCTACCTCCCTTACTATTACTAGGGATTTCCTGATTTCCTGCATTGGACATGATATATTCCTTCTTGGCTCTCCTTTGTTAATCTATTCTCTTCATGGATGGATTCTTGCCTGTGCTCTTGTGAATATTTTTTATCTTAGTGAACTTTCTGTTGCTGTGATAAACACAATGACCAAATGTAACTTGGGGAGTACAGGATTTATTTTAACCTGTCCTCATGTCACACTCCATCATTGAGAAAACTCAGGGCAGGAACTCAAGGCAGGATCTTGAAGTAGACATTGACCATAGAGGGATGCTGCTTACTGGGTGGCTCCTTCTGGCTTGCTCAGCTTGTTTTCTTGTACAATCCAGTGCAGGAGCAGCACTGTCCACAGTGGGCCTTGCCCTCCCCCAACAATCAACAACCAGGAAAATCCTCCACAGACATGTCCACAGAATAACATGATCTAGGCAATTCCTCAGTTGAGTTACATTCTTTCCAGGTGACTCTGGGTTGTGATATATACCTCAACGATCTTTCTTGTTCTTCTGTGCATATCCTTTAAGTATTTTCTGAAGTAATGGTTTTGTTGTAATGAATTGCCTTTGTTTGTGCCTGTCTTGAAATGTTAATATTTTTCCATCAATATTAAGAGATAACTTTGCTATGTATAGCAAATTATTGAGTGGCAATTATTTACTTTCTGGGTTTGAAACATACCATTTCATGCTTTCTTGGCTTTTAGAACTACTGATGATGATTTTGTTTGTTTGTTTGTTTGGTTTGGGTTTTGGTTTTTTGAGACAGGGGCTGTCTGTATAGCCCTGGCAGTCAGGGAACTTGCTCTGTAGACCAAACTGGCCTTGAACTCAGATCCAACTGCCTCTGACTCCCAGCACTGATCTCATGTGTTTGCATATATATATATGTATATATAAATATATACATATATGTATATTTTTTCCCTGAGACAGGGTCTTGTCATCCCAGCCTGCCGGCCATGAACTCTGCCTCCATAATGCTGGGATTAAAGGTGTAAAGCACCATGCCGACCCAGATTTGATATGTTTGATTTGGTTTCTGTGTTGGTGCTTCCCTCTTACAGCTTTCCACATCACCTCTTTGCTTGGTATTTTTGGTGTCTTTACTGCTGCATTGTGGAGAGGATCTTCTACAGATGTATATATTGGGAGTTCAAACTGTCTCCTGTATTTGGATAGCCATTTTCCTAAGTTTGAGGGAGTTTTTGCTATAATTTCATTGAATAAATAAATTATCTGTGCTTTTATCTTAGCTCCTTTTCTACCCTGTGGTTTCTTAGGTTTGGTCTAATGACTGTATCCCAGAATGTATCTTGGAAGCTTGGTCATGTTCTTTCTTTTTTTATTTTACTGAAATTGTTATTGTTTTGACCTCCTCTTTCATCTCTAGAACTCATTTTTCTGCTTGGTCTTGTGGGTCAATTGATGGCTTTCCACTGTGTTTCTTATTTTGTTGACTGATGCATTTCTAGCATTTCTGTTTACTTCTCTTTCAATGTCTCAGTTTCCCTAGTAAACTTTTTCTCTCCATGCTTTGGAGTTTCTCCTCCAACTCACTGAACATCCTGTTTCCTTTGCTAAGTCATTACTTGATTACCTTACTCCATCTGTAGATTTGAGTTCTCCATGTGTCATTAATCCTTCTTAGAGAGTAGGATGCTGTTCTATGCCAATTCCCAACTTCAGATAGTCTCAAATAGCATCTTAGGAAATGTTCTGTTCTTTTTCTTTATTTTATTTGATTATTATTATTATTTGTTGTTGTGTAATGTTTTGTTTCTCTTTGACAAATAAAGTTTGCATGGTGATCAGAGGGGGAAGCTAACCACTAATTAATTAATCATAGAAGCTGGGCAGTGATGGCTCATGCCTTTAATCACAGCACTCAGAAGGTAGGGACAGGAAGTGATAAGGTGGGTTGGAGACAGGACCTCGGCTCCTTTTGGTCATTGGAGAGGTAAGAGGTCACTGGTGGCTGCTCCTCTGTTTCTCTGATCTTTCAGATTATTAACCTGATATCTGACTCCAGGTTTTTATTGATAAGATTAATTAGATTTATGCTTCAATTATTATGGTTTTCCAAGACAGGGTTTCTATGTGTAGCCCTGGCTGTCTTGGAACTCACTCTGTAGTCCAGGCTGGCCTCAAACTCAGAGATCTAACTGCCTCAGCCTCCTGAGTGCTGGGATTAAAGGCATGTGCCACCACCGCCTCTTCTTTTATTTATTTATTTTTTAAAAAAATATTTTTCTTTACTTTTTTGGATTTACTTATTTTATGTGCTTAGCTGTTTTGCCTGTATGAATATATGTGTACCATACATGTGCCTGGTGCCTACAGAGGCCAGAAGAGGACATCAGCTCCCCTGGAGATGGAGTTACAGATGATTGTGAGCCACCATATAGGTGCTAGGAACCAAACTCCAAGTCCTCTGAAAGAGCATCCAGTGGTCTTAACCACTGAACCAAGTCTCCAGCCCCAACACTCTCTCTTGCTCTTCTTTTAATCCCATACAAAGACTCCTTTCTCAATTAATTGTCTTCATGCTTTCTTTTTGGTTTTTTGTTTGTTTGTTTGTTTGTGTTTTTTTGTTTTTGTTTTTCAAGACAAGGGTTTCTCTGCATAGCTTTGGAGCCTATCCTGGCACTCGCTCTGGAGACCAGGCTGGCCTCGAACTCACAGAGATCCACCTGCCTCTGCCTCTCGAGTGCTGGGATTAAAGGTGTGCACCAGCAACGCCCGGCTGTCTTCATGCTTTCTTATCTTTTCCACTGTATTGTTTGATTATAGATGACTCAGAGAGTGACATTGGGGTTGCTTCTGGAAAAGGAAGTGAGGGCTATTTACAGGAGGGTGAGTACCTCACCAGTGACTACTCCACTGAATAAAATCCCTCCTTTCCCCAGAAAACTGCCTATCGATCCCCTGACAGGGGTTGAGCTCTTTGAGCTCCTCCTCCCTGGCAATGATTATCCTCAGGAAGAGAAGAGACCTCATGATGGAATGGAATGTTAACAGCACTAAGCGGGTGAGGTCTCAACTGCCGAGAATTCAAGAGTGTAACACTCATGTCATGCCCAGAGGACACCATTCCATGACACTCCATGCCTTTCCCCAGCACTTAGATCTTTCACTCCCTCTTCTGCCTTGTTAAGAGTCTCTGCAGTAAGCATTGCCCACTACAGAAAGAAGCTTCTATGACCAAAGCGAAAGAAGCTTCTATTACCAAAGCTGACAGCACAAATCTATGACTACAGACAGAAATACTTAGAAGGCAACTTGACAGGGACTTCATGTTCATATAGCAAAACAATAACACTAGCTTCCCCACTAGGGGCTGTTGCCACACCTCCAGCTATGGACATTTGACCATTCTTTCCTTCTTTCTTTCATCCTTCCTTCCTTCCTTTCTTTCTTTCTTTCTTTCTTTCTTTCCTTCTTTCTTTCTTTTTCTTTTCTTTTTTGTAAGACAGGGTTTCTCTGTGTAGCCCTATTTGTCCTGGAAATTGATTTGTAGAGCAGGCTGGCCTTGACCTCACAGAGATCCACCTGCCTCTGCCTCCCGAGTGCTGGGATTAAAGGTGTGCACCACCACCAGGCTTTTTCTTCTTCTTCTTCTTCTTCTTCTTCTTCTTCTTCTTCTTCTTCTTCTTCTTCTTCTTCTTCTTCTTCTTCTTCTTCTTCTTCTTTTTTTCATCAATGGGCACATCTTACCTGTCAGGTTGGAAGCAAAGCAGGCAAGGTCCACAGCTGAGTAAAACTCTTGGTGACAGTTCTCCATTAGCCTGCTTTGTACCTCTGGCACTAAGAAAACTGGTCATGAGGAGTAAGTGCTTAGCTCAGTTCCCAATTGACTTCTGTACATCCTGCTACCAATGGGTCTTTCCATCTAGTTCTGGTGGGCAACCAACAGCAGTGGCAATCCTCCTGTCTATGTCTCCTGAACGTTGGCATTACAGTTATGTACCACCATGCCAAAGGAGAATGTTTGGTACTACTCTGAAGATTTTTTTTTTCAGATTTGACCATTTGACCATATGTCTTCACCTACACACACACACACACACACACACACACACACAGAGGGGGGTACAATAAAGATGTTTAGTTCTGTTATATAAAAATAAATACTAGGGGCTGGAGAGATGGCTCAGAGGTTAAGAGCACTGATTGCTCTTCCAGAGGTCCTGAGTTCAATTCCCAGCAACCACATGGTGGCTTACAACCATCTGTTATGAGATCTGGTGCCCTCTTCTGGTGTGCAGATATACATGGAAGCAGAATGTTGTATACATAATAAATAAATAAAATCTTTTAAAAAAAAGAAAAAAGAAAAAAAAGAAATACTAGAAATAATCTCATGTCCATCACACAGGATGATGGTTCAATTACGGCATATCCTATAGTAACACTGCATCTTATAGAAAAGGATCCCCAGGTCCTAAAGGACTCAATTCTTCAAAATTAAGACTTTCTGTTCTACCAAAAGTATTTTAGATCCTGGGTTCGAGCCACAGAATTGCACATACATAAAACTCAATTACACTCAAAGGAAACAAATGACAATTTGAAGGGATGCAATTGAGGCCTCCTTAGTGGAGGACTTGCCTGGCATGCATGAAGCCCTAGGTAGTGAAAGTGTTTGCCTGGCATTCATGAAGCCCTAGGTAGTGAAAGTGTTTGCCTGGCATGCATGATGCCCTGGGTAGTAGAAGTGATTGCCTGGTATGCACAAGGCTCAGGTTCAATCCTCAGCACCATCTCCCACTGAAAGAAGACAGTTACAATGTTGCAACATTTATTTATTTGTTTACTCATTCATAGGGAGGGACACACATTCATGCCACATGCATGTGTGGAGATAAGAGAGTAACTTGTAGGACATGGCTATCTTCTAACCTGTGGGCCATAGGATTGAACTTAGTTCATTGGATTTGGTGGCAGATACCATTTACCAAGAGTCATCTTGCCAGTCCATATATATACACACACACACACACACACACACACACACACACACATATGTGTGTGTGTGTGTGTGTGTGTGTGTGTGTATATATAAATGGCATTTTATTTATTTGTGTGTGTGTGTGTGTGTGTGTGTGTGTGTGTGTGTGTGTGTGAGTGCGTGCGCACATGCATGTGTTGGTGAGTACATACCACAGTGCACATGTGGTGATCACAGTACAATTTATAGGAATTGGTTCACTCTTCCTACCATGAGGGTTCTGGATATTAAACTCAGGTCATTAGGCTTGACACCAAGTATCTTACCTTTTTCCTGTTTCAGCATTTATACTCAGCCAAAATTGATGTTGTATTTCTGATGTTTGGATTTTAATGCTCAGCTTCTGACTTAAATTAAGCAGATTCTGGTGTGTTTACCAAGCTAGACACTGTACAAAGAACAACACTAGAGGAATGGTAGACCTTCATTCTGGATGTATGATTGCTAAGATGTCTGTGTGGAGAGTTGGAGAGGTGGTTCAGTAGCTAAGAGCACTGGCTGCTTTTCCAAAGGACCTGGGTTTGATTCCCAGTATCCACAGGCAGCTCCCAACCGTTCATAACTCCAGTTCCAGAGGATTAGGCGCCCTCTTGTGGCCTCTGCAGGTGCCAGGCACCCATCTGGTTTACAGGTACACATGTAAGCAAAACACATTAAAGATTGCCTGGCCTCAAGCACACAGCAATCCTTCTGCTTCAGCACTTCTCATGTGCTAGTGAAACACTGTCTCACAAAGCAAAACAAAAACTCGCTCTCCAGTTTTCACTTAGGAATGAGGATCAAGAATGTTATGGCATTGTGGGTCTTTTTATTTATTTTTTATTAGAAATTGAATCTAGATCTTTGTGCACAAGCAATCTGATCAGTGTGTTAGGTAGTCCCCCCACCTCAGCCCCTTCCCTTTTTCTTTTTTCTTCTCTCTCTCTCTCTCTCTCTCTCTCTCTCTCTCTCCCTCTTTTTCTCCCTCTCTCTTTTTGTTTGGTTTTTCGAGATAGTGTTTCTCTGTGTAACTTTTGGTTGTCCTGGAGCTTTCTCTGTAAACCAGGCTGGCCTTGAACTCACAGAGATCCACCTGCCTCCAAAGTACTGAGATTACAGGCATGTGCTACCACTGCCCAGTACTCTTTTCCTTTTTATTATTATTATTATTATTGCTTTTTAAATACAGGACCTCTCTTTGTAGACCTGGTTTTCCTAGGGCTTACTGTGTAGAATAGGATGACCTCAAACTCTCAGAGATCCTCCTGCTTCTGCTTTCAAATGTTGGGATTAAAGGTGTAAGCCACTACACTTGGCCTGGTCCTCATTTTATTATTAATTTAAGACAAGATCTCGATAAGTTTTCAGGGCTGACCTTGAACTTGGCTGTCCCTGGTAGCCTTTGAACTTAGCATCCTCTTGACTCATCTTCCCAAGTAGCTGGTTTAACTGGTCCATGTCTGCCAGCATGGCTAAGGTAAGCTTTCTTTTTAAAATGTGTATGGAAGGGGACTGGAGGGATGACTCAATAGTTAAGGCACTGACCACTCTCTTAGAGGGCCTGAATTTGATTCTCAGCACCTACATGGTGGCTCACAGCTGTCTGTAACTCCGGTTCCAGGAGATCTGACATCCTCTTTTGGCCTCTACAGGCCCTTCACACACTTGGTACACAGACATAAAGGTAGGCAAAGAAGTCACACACATAAAAATAAACCTCAAAAAATTAAAAATAAAATATAATATGGGACTGGAGATGTCCCTCCTAAAAGTGTTACCTAGCATTTATGAAACACTGGGTTTAATCCCAGCATGGTCTAAATTGGGTGCGATGGTGAATGCCTTTGATGCCAGAACTTGGAAGGAAACAGGAACAGAAGTTCAAGGCCATCCTTGGCTATGTAGAAAGTTTGATGACATCCTGCCTACATGAGACTCTGTTTCAGTGAAATAAAAACAAACAAATAAAAATAAATTTTTTCTTGACTACTAATGAAAACCCAGTAGGTGTATTTCCCTGATTTGGCCATTAGATGTCACTCAAGACCCAGAAAATGGGAGAAACAGTATTCTGCATTATGAAGCTCTTGCTTTGCCTACATTTATGTCTGTGTGAGGGTGTCAGATCCCCTGGAAGTGGAGTTATAGACAGTTGTGAGCTGCCTTGTGGGTGCTGGGGATTGAACCCAGGACCTCTAGAAGAACAGTCAGCGCTCTTAACCTCTGAGCCACCTCGTCAGGCCCCAAGGGATCAATGTACTCGTTAGCTGAATTGCCACTCATGTTCCAATACCCACTCATGCCTCCTCTTGATATGTGTGGGACAGCCAAAGATGTAGATCAGTAATAGGGCACTTGCCAAGAATGTGTAAGGTTTCTACATTCTTATTTATTTTTATTTATGTACCTGTGTATATGTAAGCACACACATGTATATGTCTGTATGTATAAAATCACTCATGTGTACAGGTGCCCATGGAGACCAGAAGCAAGCATCAGATCCCTTAGAGATGGAGTTAAAGGTGGTTGTAAGCTGCTTCAAGTGGTGCTAGAAACTAAACTCAGGTCCTCGGCAAGAGCAGCAAATGCTCTCAACTTCAAAGCCACTTCTCTATCCCAAAGGCTCTGGGCTTAATCCCAATTAGTTTGTGTTGGGGATGGGGGAGGAGGAAAAGGTAGAGAGAGGAAAGAGAGCCTGGTGTCGTGGTGCATACTTTTAAATCCTAGCAGTCAGGAGACAGGGTCAGGCAGATCTCTGTTAAGTTCAAGGCCAGCCTGATTCACAAAGCAAGTTCCAGAACAGCCAAGGCTAAAGAGTTAGGCCTTGACAGAGAGAGAGAGAGAGAGAGAGAGAGAGAGAGAGAGAGAGAGAGAGAGAGAGAGAGAGAAGCACCACATATACCACATATGGAATCCTAACAGTTGGGTGGTAGAGGCAGGAGAATCATGAGTTCAAATTCATCTTTCCCTACATGGTAAAATTCAAGATATTCTGGGCATGAAACTCTATGTTAACAAAGCAGAGAGGACAATGAGATGATTCCGTGGGAAAAGGTTATTGTCACACAAGCCTGAAGAATCTAGGAACAGTTTTCCTCCTTATTCACTGATGCAGGGTATCTCAGTTGAACCTGGAACTCACAGTTATTATAGTCTCACTAGCTGGTTTATTCCAGGGATCCTTGTCCCCCGTGTGCTGGGATTACAAGTAGATTTCCATGCCCACCCAACACTTTTATGAATTCTGGGGGTTGGAATTTGGGTCTAAATGCTCCAGTGTTGATGAACCATCTCTCCAGCTGAGCTCAGATCTATTTTTCTGGATCCCTTCATGCAGGATCTGAATAAAGCAAAGGAGCACCATGAGTATAAGGAGTCTTGGGCTACAGATTTTGTTCTGTGCCAGCTTTGGCTATAAAGTGAGACTACGTCTAAAACAGACTGAAAAAGAGCAGAACATAAAACCAGTGGGGGGGGGGGCAAAGAGATGACTCTGTGTTTGAGAGTACTTGCTGCTCTTGCAGAGGTCTGGAGTCTTGTTCCCAGGACCCTGATGGGATAGCTGAGAACAGGCTGCAAGTCCAGCTCCAGGGTATCTGATGGTGCCTTTTTTGGGCACCATCAGATAATTTTTAAAAAATCATTTTAGAAAATGATTAAAGGGGCTGGAGAGATGGCTCAGAGGTTAAGAGCACCAACTGCTCTTCCAGAGGTCCTGAGTTTAATTCCCAGCAACCAAATGGTGGCTCACAACCATCTGTTATCAGATCTGGTGTCCTCCTCTGGCCTGCAGGTTTACATGGAAGCAGAATGTTGTATACATAATAAATAAAATATTTTTTAAAAAAGAAAATGATTGAAATTTTAATTAAAAATCATTTTAGAAAAATCAGCTTACAAGAAGCAGATTGTAGTAGTACACACAACACTAGGGAGGCAAAACGGGCAGATCTCTGAGTTGAGGCCAGCCTGATCTACATAGTGAGTTCCAGAGCATCCAGGGATACATAATAAAACAACAAAAAACAAAAAGCTAAACAACCCCTCCACAAAAAATTCAGTTTGCAAGAAACTCTCTCTCTCTCTCTCTCTCTCTCTCTCTTTCTCTCTCTCCTCTCTCTCTCTCTCTCTCTCTCTCTCTCTCTCTCTCTCTCTCTCACACACACACACACACACACACACACACACACACACACACACACTTTTTTAGGCTAGTCTTACTGTGAAACTCTGGCTGGTGACCTGGAACTTGAGAACTTACTTTGTTTTAGGCGCTCCTTGAACTCACAGAGATCTGTCTGCCTCTGTCTCTTGAGTGCTGGCACCCAAATAGTCTAGTAGAAAGCATTGGATCTCCTGAAGTTACAGACGGTTGTGAGCCTCCTCACATGGGTTCTGGAAACAAAACTTGGTTGCTCTTCAAGTGCAGTATGCGTTTCGAACCATATTGCCATCTCTCCAGACCTCTGGTTCTCCCACCTGCTCCCTCAAAATGTTTTTTTTTTGTTTTGTTTTGTTTTGTTTTGTTTTAAAGATTTGGGGTGAACTGGGCAGTAAAGAGCACAGAGGTGGAGGAAGAAGGATCAAGCGTTCTATATTACTAGTCTGCTTGTGTGGGGAGCGGAGGGAGAATGAGTATGTCTCCTTGTGAAGATTGATGTGAAGGGGGAGAAATAGTAGCATGGAAATACTTTTGGAAGGTAGGAGAAAGGGAATGTTGGCAGCAGGGGTTGGGGGTGGAGGGGGAAGGGGAGGGCTAAACTGACAGCTGGGAGGTGAGCGTTTGGAAGCCTGCTTACAAGACCAAAGGTCTCTACAGCAGTATCTTTTTGATCACTAAATTACCAATTCTCTATAAAGTCCCTGCCTCCCTTTAGGTGACAGTGTTTGGCGTTTATCACCTTCACCCACCCCCCTTCATTTTCAGAGTTCTATCCTTATCTTTGCAGAGTACTTTGAATAGTTTTGAGTAGTTTTTAACTTCACAGCTTGCGTGGGAAGCACCATTCGCAACCTGCTCCGTGCGTGTGTGTGCCGCCCTCACCACACGAATCCTGAGTGTAAGCACAGCTCCACCATGAGCTTGGCTTTGGTCAGATGTTGAATCACAGCATTGCAGGTTTTACTCATCCACAGGCAAATTACTTAATATTTGCTCCCATTTTCACTGGTTCTTTTTTTTTTTTTTGAGAGAGAGAAGAACTTTATTCTTTATTAAGATACCATGCTAGAGGTTATGAAGGATTTTTGTTGGAACACCTTTAGAAAATAGAGTAGCTTTAGTTTTATTTGCATCTCACATGGTTGTTACCAGAAAACAAATTCAGATACATCTTGGATAGTCCTCCCTGACTAAAATGTAACAGCAGGCCCACATTAAAACAAAAGTATGGAGGAACTAGGGCTAAGGCAGTTACCTACCTCAGGCAGCTCACAGCTGCCTGTAATTCCACACCCTCTCCTGGCTCCTGAGGGCTGCACGCAAAGGCACACACACACACACACACACACACACACACACACACACACACACATAAATAAAATATTTTAAAATAACTCAGAAGTCTGGAGAAGGGACTAGCATTAGCAACAAGCAGAGCTGATTGGGTTTTTGATTTCACATAACCAATCTGATGTCTGCATACTTATTCAACAGACAGATACTGAGTACTTGGCCTTCCTTTTAATTTTCTTCCTTGATTTATAACTATGTCTGGATTCCATGTATTAAATAAGCCTGGCATTATTTCACTTTTTGGGGGTGGGTTGAGACAGGGTTTCTCTGTATTGCTTTGGAGGCTGTCCTGGAACTCTGGAGACCAGGGTGGCCTCGAACTCACAGAGATCTCCTGCCTCTGCCTCCCGAGTGTTGGGATTAAAGGCGGGTGCCACTAATGCCTGGCTCTATTTCACTATTTTAAGTAGTGTGTGTGTGTGTGTGTGTGTATGTGTGTGTGTAGAGAGAGAGAGAGAGAGAGAGAGAGAGAGAGAGAGAGAGAGAGAAAGTAAGAGAGAGAGATCTGTTTAAACTTTTCCTTAGCCTCGAGCTTTGGTTTCTCTCCTCACAGCTGCCCTTTTTTCCTTCTTATAATTCACTCTTTGCCTCGGACTCCAATGCTTCCCTTTTGTTTCCTCCACTGTCTCCCTCTCTGTTCTTGGAAAAGGGGTTCCACTTTTCCTGTGGCACTCCCACCCCCATTTCTCTTTTCTCTCTTGCTAACAGAGATTGAACTTAGGACCTCATGTACCTCATACATAGCAGTCAAGCTTTCTACCACTAACACCCTAGTTTGTTTGTTTTTTTTAAAGATAGTCTTGCTGTGCGGCCCTGACGGCTCTCAAATTCTTCATCCTCCTGCCTCTATTTCCCAAGTACTGTAATTAAGGTGAGTGCCAGCATGCTCACTTTATCATTCTCTTCCCTGGCCAACCTCTGGTACACAGTCTATTTTGGCTGATGTGAGCCCAGAGTCTTGTGCGTGCTAGATTACAACTCTACTAATTTGGCTACAGGCTACAGGCTTTTCTGAAAGTACATTCAAGTTGAACTATCGGCAATAGGATCTGAGGTCCTCACTGCTGTCAGGTTCCCAGCTGTTCTGGTGGGTGTGTATCAGTGTCTCTGACTTTGTGTGTCCCCAGTGTCTAACTACAGTGAGCATCTTCCCAAGTACTACTGGACAGTCACTTGTCTTCTTGGTAAAATGTTCAAATCTTCATTTCTTTTTTTTGTTTTTGTTTTTCAAGACAGGGTTTCTCTGTGTAGCTTTGGAGCCTATCCTGGCATTCGATCTGGAGACCAGGTTGGCCTCAAATTCATAGAGATCCGCCTGCCTCTGCCTCCCAAGTGCTGGGATTAAAGGTGTGCGCCACCAACGCCCAGCTCTTTTTTTTTTCTCCATTTTTTTTTCAAAGCAGAATTTCAAGTGTCCCAGGCTAGCCTCAAAGTCACTACTTAGCCAAGGATGAGCTTGAACTCCTCGTCTTCCTGCCTCTACCTCACATTTGCTGGAACTACAGACATGTGAAACCATGCCCAGAAAAAGCTTCATTTTTTTTTTTCTTATTTTAGATAGAGTCTCACTATGTAGCTCTGACTGGTCTGGAACTTGCCTCGAACTCACAGAGATCTGCCAGAGCATTGGAATTAAAGGCATGAGCTTGTGTTCCACCATGTCCAGTCTTACATTCTTTTTTTTTTTTTTTATTGTCAGTTGATTGCTAAGACTGTTACTCTTGTAACAGGGATGCTAAATAATAAAAAGTCAAGCTATTTAGCCAGACATCACGGTGTATGCCTGTGATCCCAGCCTTCAGGGGTCAGCACAAGTTCAAAGGTTTCCCTAATCTACACAGCAAGCTCCAGGCCAACCAAGATTACATAGTGATGCCCAGTTGCATTTTGAATCTTTGTGCCATTGTAGCGGGGGATGTGAAATATAGAAATACAGAAATAAAGTCTGGAAGCAGCACTTTCACAACGAAATCATCACACTCCTAAACACCCTTCTGGCGTGACTTCTCATGTTTTAAATGTGTAGTGTTTCTTACCACCCTGGTGTGACTGGGCTTCCAGGAGGTCAGTAAGTATGTGGTTCAACTGGGGAGAAGGTGAAGGAGTAGGAGTTGTAATTAGAGGATTAGTGGAGTGAGATAAGACATTTTTGAAAGCTTTTGTTTCTTTTTTGAAATAGTGTCTTACTATGTAGACGAGGCTGGCCTCAAACTCAGAGATCCATCTGCCTCTGTCTCCCAAGTGCTAGGATTGTAGGCATGAACCACCACACCTAATTTTGAAAGGTTTTGAACAGAGGGTTATGTTGATGCTGTGTAGAGAATACAGGTTTGACAAGTGGGGGGGAGGGGAGGACTTCCTTAAGAGACTCCTTAAGAACCATCGTTACTGGGCATAATTCTATTTGCTTTGGCAGGAGAATCTCTAATCAAAGCCTGCCTGGGTTACTGAGTTCAAATAGAAAGAGGGCTAGTGTATGACTCACCAGTACATCACTTGCTTGTCTTATGTGAGGCCACATGTTCAGTCCCAAGCATAGGCAAACTAAACCAATAACACAAAGCCACTGTAAAGTAGGCATGGCAGTGTGCTCCAGAGGGGTATACCCTATACTCGGAGGTAGAGTCAGGAAGATTGCTATGCATTTAAGACCAGAGTTGTCAAAAAGGAAAGAAATGGCCACTTAATTCCACATTCCATTATTCATTTATTTAAAATGCACCCTGTCTCCTTTTGAGATAGGATCTCATGTAGTCCAGGCTGGTATTCAATCCTGTGTAGCTGGGATTATGAATGTGTGCCCACGTCTGGTTACAATGGGGTTTTGTGTGTCTGTTTTCTCCGTGCTGGTGATGACACCTGATGCCTCCTTCATGCTGGTTATTACTAACTTTGCCACCGACCGCAGACCCAGCTTTGGTCGTAGCTCTGAGGGCTGCAAAATGGATTGCATACCAGAGTCTTGAGCAACAGATCACTCCATTCATCCTGCGTGACACTTAACACAGATCATTTTGTCTTGCATAATGTTTCATTGTTCATGGTACTAACTTTGGTCCTGATTTGAGTCATTTCCTGATAAAATTTTACACCTACCTTGTGATACTAAAAGGATTACTGGTCTTAAAAGAAAAACAAATAACTCAGCAGCTCAGTCAAGCTCTGAACTTTGCCCTAGTTTTTGGTTTAATGACCTGTGCTCCTATATGTCTGATTCTTTGAAATTATGAATAGTAATCAAAGTGAACCTATTAGTCATTTTCAGTCTATCTAAATAGATCCTAATCATACTAGCACATGTATTTTAAAATAAATACATCTGTTTTCTTCCTTTTCTGTTTTTCTTGCTTTTTGAGACAGTCCCGAATTTTTCAGGCTAACTGAGGATGACTTGAACTTCTGATCCTCCAGCCAACACCTCTTGAGTCCCCAAATTAAAGGCATATGCCACCATACCCAGATTTATTCTGTGCTGGGGATCAAACCCAGGGCCTCAGGTGTATTAGGTGAACTACATCCCTAGCCCCAAAAGGGTTACTTCTATCTTAGCCAGAGAAAGGAATGATTCTACTTGTTTGTTTGTTTGTTTGTTTGTTTGTTTGTTTAGACAGGGCTTGTCTAGCTCACACTACTCACTATGGTAACAGCCTTGATCTTGAACTCTTGATCCTCCTGTGTCTACTGCCCAACTGCTAAGATTACAGGTATGAACCAGCTGTCTTAGTTTCTCATTACCTTGCTCTTTTGAGAGAGAATCTCACTATGCTTACACTCCCAACCATCTAGAGCTAAAAAAAAAAAAGGATGAGTCCTTGCTCCAGGTATACAGACAGCCTATGCATACAGAGATCCTGTCTAAAAAGCCAAAAAGCTAAAATGTGCTTTGTGCTGCCTCCGTTTAGTCATTTATATTTTGGTAGCAGAGACTGATTCCAGCCCTGCTTAAGTGCCAGGTTTACACTGAGCCACATGCAGTTTCACTCACTTTGCAGACTCTCCCCTGTAGCCCTGTGGCACAACTCCAGATTCCCATAATCACCTCCAAGAGAAAGCCTCCTCAAACAACCCTGAGCTTTGTAAGTGAACAGAGGCAACAGATGCAGTCTGAAGCTTACACTTTGAGAGCAAAGTTTGAGACTAGAGGTTGGAAACCTTTGTCTATAAATGGTAAATGTATTTGATTTTCCAGGCCATGGGTCCTCTACGTGATTACTCAACTCTGTCGCTGTAAACTGAAAGCAGCCAGTGTGCTAACAGATGGATACAGCTGTGTTCCAGGAGGGTTTGTTTGTAATGACAGCTGGCAAGCAGGCGTTGTGGTTTACTGGTCCCTGCTAATCACTGACTTTCAAACAAGCCCTTTGACAACCCATAGGGTTGAGAAGGGGACAAGAGGAAAAAGCTGGGTAATTTTTCCACACTTACTTCAACCAGAGATGTTTGGCTTTGGTAGCTTTTGCTTACGCTGGTAACTAATTTCCACAGTGGAGTTGGTCAGCAAAAAGTAATGTTTGTTGTAGTTCATTGTAGATGGAGACTTCCCCTTTCTTCAGTCCTGTCACTCTGCTTTGACTCACTGTGTCTACCTTAGGAAATTATTTGGTATCTTACTTCTTTTTTATTTATTTATTTATTTATTTATTTATTTATTTATTTATTTATTGGTTTTTCGAGACAGGGTTTCTCTGTGGCTGTGAGGCTGTCCTTGAACTAGCTCTTGTAGACCAGGCTGGTCTCGAACTCACAGAGATTCGCCTGCCTCTGCCTCCTGAGTGCTGGGATTAAAGACATGCACCACCCACACCCAGCTCGCTACACCCCTTTTTGTCTAAATAAAAAGGCAAGCTTTTAGCTCTAACATAAAACTACAAACGATAAGAACAATTATCAGATATCTTTATGGAACCTGAGAAAATTGAGATAGTGGTCAAGTCCTGGTAAAACTAGCCATAGTGTTTGTTGTTCAGTCTCTGTGCAATGGGGAAGTACAAGGCTTATTTTTAGTCCTGTCTGTGAGGCTGAACCACCTCAACCAGCAACCTTGAAGCTGTTCTGAGTATAGAATTCTGAGGAAACTGCAACAGGGACACTCTGGATCACCTGGGCTACCTGTTTTCATTGGCATCTGGTCCCCTTGCACTGAAAACATATAAACTTTCAAAGGTAACATACATATCTACATTAACACAAGTGTGGAGTGTGTAATGTACACAAGCCAGCCAAAGATGATTTTTTTGTTTTATGTTTGAACAAGTAAAATACATGACACCTGTCTTGTAGTTTTCCCTGTTTATCTATCTATCTATCTATCTATTTATTTATTTATTTATTTATTTATTTTTTATGTCTGTAGCCAGGATTTTCAGAGGGTCTTCCCCAATCCAACCTGATCCTCTTTAACCTTGAATGAACCCACAGCCTTTCATTTTTTCTGTGGAAACAAAAGCATAACCTCTTCCATTTTGAAGTTAAGGCATTCCTAAAGTATCTAGTCTGGTTTAATTCAGCAGTCCCTCTTACAGTCCAATGTCTCTCAGCAGCTATCATTCTCTGTTTATTAGCATTCAAAAAAATGCAAAATTAACAAAGCACCATATAAGGTGTTATATTATTTTCCGTTCTTATGTGGCTTATTTTTATATGATTTTATTCTCTCTTGAGAGACTTTATTTTATTATTTACAAATTATTCTTTTTCTATGACTGTCTGTACCCATTTTCTTTTCTTTCTTTAGCATTTAAGCACATTTTTAAACATGCTACATCACTTCAGAGGCTTTCTTGGTCTGGACCACTTTTACTAAGTGTCTGCAGGATCACACTTGCATTCTCTGACACATGTGAGACAAACCTTAAACTGTTAAATGGAGGGTAGGCCCTCCACCACTAGCACATGGC
This sequence comes from Cricetulus griseus, assembly GCF_003668045.3. Taxonomy (NCBI): domain Eukaryota; kingdom Metazoa; phylum Chordata; class Mammalia; order Rodentia; family Cricetidae; genus Cricetulus; species Cricetulus griseus. Next base: position 61,228,104 of record NC_048595.1, read on the forward strand.
CTGGTGGCTGGCTCCACCCCATTTGGGTCAGTGAGAGCAGAGCCCCAACTCCTATAGGTGCCTTTACTTGGTCTCCTGCCACTGAGTAGTGTGCTGCTACTCACTGCTCATAAACCCCATTTAAGAGCTCAGTAGCAGGGTCTCTAAAAAGAACAGTGCCTCTGAGCACTGAACAGCCTATCTGAGAGATCGCTTTCTTAGGCCATATGTGGAAATACGTGCACTCACATTGGACGCCATTTGTAGACAGATTTTCCTCTGGGCCACCAGCTCACAAAAAACAACATGGAGACTTGTTATTGATTATGACAGCTTGGCCTATAGTTTAGGCTTGTCCCATTAGCTCTTATAACTTAACTTAATTCATTTCTATTTATCTAAGTGACTGTGGCTTTGCCTGCCATCTAAGTGACTGTGGCTTTTACCTCTTCTCCTGCATGTCTTGCTTTCTGTTTGTCTGGCCGGAGACTCTGCCTTTCTTCTTCCCAGAGCTCTCTCTGTCCAGAAGTCCTGCCTATATCTCCTGCCTAGCCATTGACCAATTAGATTTTCTGTTAACGCAATCACAGTGACACATCTTCACACAGTGTAAAGGAATGTAAAGGAATATTCCATAACACATTGTAAAAAAGAAGCCTTCTCTGGATCTTACCTGCAAAGCCTTTTCAGAAGCAAGAAACCACATTTGAATTCTTGGGGAAGACTAGCCTTTATGGCTGTGGGTTGAAATATGAGACTAGAAAAGGGCTGAGAGGCGCTTAGCTTTTGCAACAGGCTGTTGACATTTGGCAGTTTCAGCAGCAACAATATGGGAATAAGCATAATACCTAAGAAAAGCATAGATTGTTAGTTATAGACTCTAAGTATTGGGTGTTTGGGTTTTCACCTACAATGCTCTCTGTTGCAGAAAATAAACCTTATTCCATGAAATGCCTCAGGAAGCTCTCATAGTTAACTCTGTGTCGACTATGTTAGGCAGCCTGTCTCATGTGACCTAGGCTGACTTCAAACTTTCTGGATAGCTAAAGATGACCTTTGAACTCCCTTTGCCCCTTCCTGTGTTGGGATTACAGGAATGAGCCACTATGTTTGGTTATAAAATAAAATATATATCAACATAGACTTTGAGGTTGTCTGCTTCCTTTCATTCTGCATCCCATATTTTCTTCAGTTATGAATGCCCTTGTGCTTGCAGTTATGTGGCCTAGGGGTTAGGATTTAAGCAGGCCAGAACTCTCATTTGCCCGTTTATCAGAGAATGTTACAAAACCACAATGCTGGGCCATGGAGTAGCAGTCTTAACTGTTGAAATGGGGTCACTAGAAGAATGGGGCCATTGTAAGCTCTGGGCATAACTTAGAATAGGTAGGAGGCAGAGGAACAAGAAGCTTGCTACCTCTAGGCGCTTCTTGGAATTGGCAGGCTGGCTAGGAATGGCTATTGCATGAGTTCCCAGTACTCTGTTGAGTTTAGACTTACAGAAAAGAATATTTTGTCAGAATGATTGGGGCTTTCTTCTTAAAGTCTTAATGGTTGGCTGGGAAAGAAGCAGGAAGCCTCTGGGGCCAGTATAACACTGGTTGCAAGTGGTGTACCTGAAGTGGTTCATGGAAAAAAGGCTGCTGAACAAACATGTATGGAGAGGGTTTATACCAAGAGACAAACCAATCTATAGGAAAAAACAGCCCTCATCAGCTTGGGCAACTTGTCAGTGCATCATGAGGCTTATCTTCTGCTCAAGCCTCACGGGGACAGGAAGGGCAGCTGGAGAGGAGGAGAGGGCCAAGAGCAAGAGGCCAAAGTAGAGGGCAGGAGCTGGAGCGGCATCACCTGACCTGGTGGAGAAAGGAGGCTTGTCCTTGAGAAGCTGTGCTTGCAGAAGATTGGTGACAAGATGTGGTGTTCAGTATGTGAGGAGAGAAAAAGGAGTGCCGGAGGAAGAGAGAGAATCATTCTCACCCTCACAGAGATCTCGGATAATAGCTATAATAATTACATATTTTTAGTTCTTGATTTCTTTCTTTTATTTCTTTCCTTCCTTTCCCCTTCTTCTTTTGCTGTCACTCTCTATTTTTTGCTTTTGTTTTTGCTTTCTTTGCTTTGTTTTCTTGAGAAAGGGTTTCTCTGTATAGCTTTGGCTGCCCTGGAACTCACTATGTAGACCAGGCTGACCTTGAACTGACAGAGCTCCACATGCCCCTGCTTCTCTAGTTCTGGGATTAAAGGCATGTGCCACCACTGCCTGGCTCATTCTATTTTTGAGACTAACTCTCACCATATAGTTCTGGCTCTCACTGTGTAGTCCTAGCTGGCCTGAAACTCACTGTGTAGGCCTGCTTTCATGACGCTTGCAGCCCCAGCCTCCCTTTTGCTGGGATTCCAGGCATGTGCCACCACACAGAAAACAGTCATTTTGAACCTGTGCAGTCTTGCATTCTCAGTGGCACCCAGTGCAAACTTTTATACTTGGCAGGCCTTCCTCAATGAAGAAATATTATTTTGGGGGTATGATAAAATACAGGTTAGTAAGCTGGTAATGTGCACTGTGCTAAACAATTTGCATGCCTATGAGTATAAAATTTCCCCACCTCACCCCTGACACTCTTCCTTACACATTTTAAGGGATCTAGTTAGCAGTCCACCCCCACCCCTTTTTTTGTTTGGACAGACTCTCAACTGTGCAGGCCTGGAACTTACTATGTAGATCAAGCTGGCCTTGAACTCACAGAAACCCACCTGCCTCTTCCTTTGATGTTCTGGTACTAAAGGTGTGCACCATAGGCCTGGCTCACTATTCTACTTCTAAGATATATTTGACTAACTGTGAGGTTTGTGTTTTTGGCAATTAATACTAATTAAACCTCTGTGACCATTATCTACTTGTGGGGGGGGGTGGCTGGAGAATCAACCATAAGCAAAAGGTGCTAAAGGGCAAAGGGGTGGGTAGGCAAGGCCTTCGGGAGCTACTCATGTGGATAAAGACAGTTTCCATAGGTCAGGAGCTACTCATGTGGATAAAGACAGTCTCCATAGGTCCAGGGAAGGAGTCATAGGAAAAGAAAGTCCTGGGGCTTCTGGTCAGATTTCTATCTGCATGATTTCCTACCATGCAGAGGGAGTAGAGTCCTCCACAGCCTGGGAATTGTGGGACTGTGGGCTCCAGGTTCTCACAAGATGCAGGATTATCATGAGGAAGGCAGGGTGAAGCTAGTGTGGTAGCTCTTGATCTATTTGCTACATGGCAAGCTGGTGTGTGTGTGTGTGTGTGTGTGTGTGTGCACTCCTGTCTTTGTTGGTGTGTATACTCCTCCTGAGCATGTGAGTGTGTGGGGATCTGTGTGTGCTCCTGTCCATGTTGATATGTTGTGTGTGTGTGTGTGTGTGTGTGTGTGTGTTCCTGTGCATGAGGGTGTGTATATAAGTGTGGAAATAGCAGGTTGATGCCAGGTGTCTTCCTCTATCATCCTTCACATTAATTTTTGAGACAGGGTCTCTCCCTGGACCTGGAACTCACTGGATGTCTAGACAGGCTACATAGCAAGTCCCAGGGATCTTGTCTCCACCTTCCCAGTGCTGGGATCAAAGACATGTGAAATTAGCCTGTCTTTTTTATTTTTTATTTTTCATCTTAAGAGATGTTCATTACCTTTAATGTGTGCATGTGTTTATGTGGGGTATGTCTTTTTTTTTTTTTAATCTTTTTAGTCTTAAGAGATGCTCATTGTCTTTAATTGTGTGCATATGTTTATGTGTGTGAGTGCACAAATGCAAGTTTCTGGCCCTTTGGAGCTGTAGTTACGGGCAGCTAAAGTCTCCAAAGGGCAGTTTAGGTTCTTAACTGCTGAGCCATATCTCCAACCCTCTGCATGTCTTTTCTTTTTTCTTTTTTTTTTCCGAGACAGGGTTTCTCTGTGTACCTTTGTAGACCAGGTGGGCCTCAAACTCATAGAGATCCGCCTGCCTCTGCCTCCCGAGTGTTGGGATCAAAGGCATGTGCCACCACTGCCCCGCTACATGTCTTTTTAATTACACTTTTATTTACTTATTTGGGGTGGTGCCATGAGTGGAAGTCAAAGGACAACTTGTGGGAGTCAGTTCTCTCCAAAATGTGGGTCTTGTGGATCAAACTGAGGCTGTCAGGCTGGAGGCTTTACTCACTTCGAGGTCTTCTGGTCCTGCGCCTGATGCTGAAGATCTGAACTCAGATCCCATAGCAAGCACATGACCAATGGAACCGGCTCTCCAGCATTTATTTGTTTGTTTGAGACAGGGTCATGTGCCCTGGCTAGCCTAGAACTTACTATATACACCAGTCTAGACTCAAACCTGTGACAAACTTCTCCCTTTGCCTCCAGAGTACTGGGATTCCAGGTGTACGTGATCACACTTTGACACTGGTTTTGTCTTTTAAATTTTTTGTGCTTTTGTGTACAAAAATAGAAATACAAATTCACAAAACATTTTCAAACTTTTTTGCTACCCCTGCCCATCTGATCCTAATTACCATTTTGAAGTATTTGATGTTTCTCAAAACAGTATGCTTTGGGATTTTTCTTTTTTTGTTGTTTTTTGTTTTTTTTTTGTTTGTTTGTTTTTTCAAGACAGGATTTATCTGTATTGCTCTGGCTGTCCTGGAACGTGCTCTGTAGACCAGGCTAGCCTTGAACTCAGAGATTTGACTGCCTTTGCCTGTCTCTACCTCCCAAGCCCTGGTGTTAAAGACAGGAGTCTTTTTCTCCCCAGGTCACTTTGCTTCAGCAACAAAGGCAACTGTTTCTGAGTAATTCACCTTGTTCATCTCTTTCTGGTATCTGCACATAATGATTCAGTATTAGCGAGAAGTGCATTGTTTGTCATTTCCCATCTGTGTTGGTGCTCATTTGAAAAACTAAAGTTTTCAAATATTAACTCTTGGGGGAAAAAAAAAAAGACATGAGCCACCATGCCCTGCGCATGCCTTGGGGCTTTGAAGAAAATTGTGTCTTAAACCACACAGAATCTCTGACCAAAAGAAACTGCACCACAAACTGAGATTCCTTGTGGTTGAGATTCCTTGGGGTTTAAGGTATATGTTCCAAGGTGTGTGTGTGTGTGTGTGTGTGTGTGTGTGTGTGTGTGTGTGTGTGTGTGTGTGTGTGTCTAAGAGAGAGACAGAGACAGAGACAGACAGACAGACAGAGAGGAAGGAGGAGAAGAAGAGGGAGGAAGAAGGAGGAGGAGAAAAGACTTGGGGAGGACGGGGAGGAGGGGAGGGAAGAAGAGGGGAAAAATAACCTGTGTTTGGTTTGGCGCTGGGGGCTGGGAATGTAGCTCAGTGGAATTGTTTCCTTAGTACCCCCAGGTTCTGAGTTTTGTTCCCAGAACTGTCTATGTTCCTCTTCTGAGAAATAATCTTCCTCTTCTTGATTCTTGCCCTTTCAATGATGTGTATTTCCCAGTTGGAAGGGATGCAGTGACAAACTCCTCTGTTGGTGAGGCCAGAGCCTGGCAGATCCCACAGGACGATAGGGGAAAGGAAAGGAGGGGAGGGGAGGCACAGGAGACAACACCCAACTGTGTGTGCATTGGCTCTGGGTTGGGCCTGGCTGGGTCCAGAAAAAGCCTGCTCAGAGATAGTATCACTGAGAGTCAGGGCAGAGGCAGCGGGCCAGCTCAGGGGAAGACACAAATGGTGTCAATATTGACAGGCCAAGCAAGAGGTTTCAAGCTTCAGGGACTGGGTGAAATAAGGCTTAGTCACCAGCTTTGAACCACTGAGACTCTGCTGTCTGTGGAAAAGGGCCCTTAGCATGGCATAAGTCAGAAAAGGAGAGACATAAATACTGCTGTCCCTCAGTTGTGGCTGGAGTTGTTCATCCGCCCTGGCCAGGGCCAAGAAGAGGGGCTGATTGAGCAAGCCAGCAGGGAACAACAGTAACTCACTGCAGGGTCACTGGGATTGAAGTCACAGATAAAGCAAGGACAGTGAGGTCACATGCTCAGTCTGACCTGGCAGTGAGAGTGAATGGCAGCCTCCACCACATGTTCCACGTGCTAAGGCACTGTGGTTAGACTGTAGCTGAATAGTCCAGGGAGCAGTAAGGAGGGAGGGCATCCTTGTCTGTGTACCACACTGTCTCCAGGCCATCTAGTGTCAAGCCAACTCAGGCTGCGCAATTCAGTGCTCTAAGACCCCTAGAAGCCATGGCCTATTCAGGGACTGGGGAAGGATGGACAGAGAGAATCTGGAAGAAAACAGAATAGGGTAGGGGCCTGGGGTGCCAACATCACTTCTGCACAGGCACAAGCAGCAATGTGACATTAGAGACCACAGGGGCCTGTGGGTGGGAGGGTGGAGAAAGGGCAGGTAGAGCTGTCCCAGTGTGAACCTGGAAAGGTCAGTGTGGACAGTAGAGTGTGTGTGTGTGTGTGTGTGTGTGTGTGTGTGTGTGTGTGTGTGTGTGTGTGTACTTTGATTTGGATTGAGAAGAGGGGCTTGGGGCTTGTTGGTTCTTCTGTCTGTTTTTAAATATTTATTTATTTATATATTTTATTTTATATGTATGGTATTTTGCCTATCTGTGTACCACATCTTTCCCTGCTACTTGGATTCCCTGGAACTAGAATCAAAGACAGTTTTGGGTGCTGGGAATTAAACCTCAGTCCTTAGGAAGAACTGGCAGTACTCTTAACTGCTGAATCACTTCTCCAGTACCATTCCCCCAATACCTTTTAAAAAAGAGTTTTAGGCCGGGCGTTGGTGGCACACACCTTTAATCCCAGCACTCAGGAGGCAGAGGCAGGAGGATCTCTGTGAATTCGACGCCAGCCTGGTCTCCAGAGCGAGTGCCAGGACAGGCTCCAAAATTACACAGAGAAACCCTGTCTCGAAAAACCAAAAAAAAAAAAAAAAAAAAAAGAAAAGAAAAGAAGGAGTCTTATGTATCCCAGGCAGGCCTTGAACTGACTGTGCAGCTTGCAGGATGACTTTGAAGTCCTACCGCCCCACCCCAACCCCAGCTGATCGTAAGTCATGTAGCACCACACTTGATTTCTATTCCTGGGGAATGTATCTCCTCACCAAGTTGTTGTCTTTCCAGTGTGTGCCAGATGTACTTCATGTACTTCCAGAAGATCTGTCTGTGCTCCTAGAAGGAGACTTTTTTAAATAGATTTTATTTATTTATTATGTATACAACATTCTGCTTTCATGTATATCAGCACACCAGAAGAAGGCACCAGATCTCATTACAGATGGTTGTGAGCCACCATGTGGTTGCTGGGAATTGAACTCAGGACCTCTGGCAGAGCAGTCAGTGCTCTTAACCTCTAAGCCATCTCGCCAGCCCCTAGAAGGAGACTTTTATCTGGTTCTCCACACCCACCTTCAGTGTGAACACTGCTTCTTGAAACCTCAGGGTGGTGTCAAGGGACCAAGGGCTCTGTTGAACACCAAACTCAAGTGGGTTATAAAGATCCTGGGAACAGGCTAGAGTCGATGTGGGTTCCTTCTAGGCCATGCTCACCTCCAGCCTGGAGCTGGGAGGAGAGGGGAGTACAGGGGAGGAAAGGGAGGAAAGAAAATGGGTGAGAGACAGCAAAGCCCTGGAGTAACAGCACATGCCTGTGGCCCATCACTCAGGGGGCTGATGCAAGAGGATTGTGAGATCTTACCTATAAACAAATCAACAAGTATATTTATTAAATCGGCTTTTAAGCCAGGCCCAGGGCATATGCCTGTAATCCTAGCACTTAGGAGGCAGTAACAGGAGGATTACAAACTCAAGACCTGCTTGGGCTTACAAGACTCTGTTTTAGGGGGGAAAAGCATCTGCTTTTAAACATTTAAGTAAGACTCCAGCTATTTGCCTACAGCACACAGCTGGCAATCTGGGGTGTAGGCGGACTTTTCCCATAGCTTCTATGATGGATACAAAGTACAACTCAGCAATAAGTCAGCTAATGGAATCAGTTTCGTGTTATCAACTGCCCTTGATAAGACCTGCTTTTTTTTTTCTACTTTGCAGCTCAGCCTTATTGACCCCCCAATACTAGAGTGGGAACCAGTTCTTGAGGTCTCGAGACCTAAAGACCACAGGGATACGAATAGAGCAGCTGGAGCATGAACAGCCCTTGGAAAACACAGATTGAGATGAGGGGTGGCATTTGTCTCTGACGACCTAAGCAGCCTTGTGTACATGTGTCACTGCTTATCAAAGCCCAAGCACAGGAAAAACAAAGTGATGAAAAGCTTTTTTTTTTTTTTTTTTTGTAGACAAAAATCTCATGTATCCCAGGCTAGCCTCAAAACCTTACTGTATAATTACATATATGAGCCATCAAACTCAGCTTTTCCTTTTTTTAATTTTTATTTTTGAGACAGGGTTTCTCTGTGTAGCTTTGGCTGTCCTGGGATTTGCTCCGTGGACCAGGCTGGCCTCAAACTTGTAGATCTACCTGCTTCTAGGAGGCATGTGCAACCACTGCCAGGCACTTTTTTTTTTTTTTTAAGACAGGGTTTCACTATGTAGCCATGGCTGGATTGAGACTCATTTGTAGACCAGTCTAGCCTTGGACTCACAGATATCTCTGCCTGACTCTGTCTCCCCAGTGCTGGATTTAAATGCAGGTGCCATCATGCCTGACTCAAACCCAGCTTTTGAGAAAAGGTCTTACAATGTAGCCCAGGTTGGCCTGAAACATATTGTGTAATATAATAGGTTAGCTTTGAATTTGAGAACTCACCAGGTAGCTGAAGATGATCTTGAATTCCTGATACCCCTGCCTCCCTCGTGCTGGGATTATAGTGTCAGGCCAGTTTATGAAAGAGTGAGACACTGCCTCAAAACACACCAACCAAGCTACCAACAAGCCCAGCTCAGTGGATAAATGTGCTTGTTGCCAAGCCTGACAAGCAAGACTGATTGATGAGTTCAGTTCCTGGGACCCCATGGTGGAAGGAGAGAACCAATTCTTGAAAGTTGTCCTCTGACCTCCACATACTTCATACTGTGGTACATACACTTTATCCCCACAAAGTAGTCATAAAAATGTAACAGCAAACCAGGCAGTGATGGCTCACGCCTTTAATCCCAGCACTTGGAGATCATTCCATGCCACCAAGACTCTACATTGTTGGGTTTTCTACCTTGGCTCTCAGGTGCTGACTCAGCAGATCAGGAGCAGGAGGCAAAAAGCCTCTGATGAGGTGACTCAAGTGACTTCAGACCAGACCACGAGAACCAGGTTTGTAGAGATAGCTTTTCCTGGGCATGGCTCATGCCTGTATTCCTAATACTCAGGAAGCTGAAGCAGGAGGATCACTGCAAATGTGGGATCAACCTGGGCTCCATGGTGAGTTTAAACCAGCCTAAGCTACAGAGTGAGACTTTGTCTTAAGAGAAAAGAAGAAAAGCAACTCGAAGCCACCCCTATTCTCAGTTCTTTCTCATTTGTTCTTAATTAATTTGTTGGCTCTACTTAAATGATGATAAGAACATCTGAGAGCCAGGCACAGTGGATGTCAGCAATCCCAACATTCCTCAGGTTAAGACAGGATTTAAGGCCAAGGTCAGCCTGGGCTACACAGTGAGTTCAAGACCAGCTGGGGATACATGGGAAGACTCTGTTTCAAAACCAACCAACCAACCAACCAACTAACCAACCACATCTAAGATAAATAGTAGAATGATACTCATAAAAAGAAATTCAACATTCAAACTAAAATTTAATTTGACAACTATTTACTGACCCTCCTGCTTAGTGTGGATTTTATTATGTGTACAAGACATTGTAAAGGAAAGAACTTTTTTGTGGGGGGAGTGAGACAGAATGATTTTGAACTCCTGATGCTCCTACTCCACCTACTATATGCTGGGATTACAGGGAACCTCACCTATCCAAGGAGAACTTTTTTTTAACTTTAAAGATTTTCATTTTCAATTATGTGTATATGTGTGTCAATGTGTGGGTATGTGCATGTGTGTGAGTGCAGAGTGCACATGCCTGAAGAGGCCAGAAGAGGACTCTGGATGCCCTGGACCTGGAGTTACAAGTGTTTTTATTTAATTTTTATTTTATGTGCATTGGTGTCTGTGTGAAAGTGGAGCTGGATCTGGAGTTCTAGACAGACCACAGTGAACTGCCATGTGGGTACTGGGAATTGAACCCGGGTCCTCTGGAGCAGTCAGTGCTCTTTTTTGTTTGTTTGTTTGTTTTTGTTTTTGTTTTTGTTTTGTTTTTTGAGACAGGGTTTCTCTGTATTGTTTTGGAGCCTGTCCTGGAACTTGCTCTGTAGACCAGGCTGGCCTCGAACTCAAAGAGATCTGCCTGCCTCTGCCTCCCGAGTGCTGGGATTAAAGGCATGCACCACCAACAGCCTGCTCAGTCAGTGCTCTTAACCAACCAACCAATCAACCAACCAACCAACCAACCAGCCAACTCTCCAGCCCCTACAGGTGGTTTTGTTGTAAGCCACATGTCATGGGTGCAAGGAACTGAACTCTGGTCCTCTGTAAGAACAGCAAGTGTGCTTAACTGCTAAGCCATCTCTCCAGCCCTGGAGAAAAAACTTTTTGTTCTCAAACTAAAAGAAATGCTAAAAAGAGTACAATGTAGCCAGGCATGTTAGTTCTCTCCTTTAATCCCAGAATTTGGGAGGCAGAGATAGGAAGATTTCTGAGTTTGAGTCCAGCCTGGTATACAGTCCAGGCCAGCCAGAGTCACATGATGAGATCTTATCTCAATAAAACAAAGAAAGTAAATCTTAAGACAGACAAATAGACTTTGTATAAAGAAGGCAAACAACATGCAGTCTCAATGCAAGGCTTTTGAGTTATAGATTCCAAAGACAGGAGTGAGAAGTTCCTGCTTGGGGTGGTGGGTATGAGATGTTGTCTGCCTAAGGTCTTAGAATTTCCACTGAAAAAGACAGAATGACACAAAGGAATTCTATACCAAAATATGGTCCAGGGGCCATAAAAATGTGCTGTTGTTTAAGACTTAAGATAGGTAGAGATGAGGACTCAGGAGGTCACCATACCCAAGACCAACTCTCCCCAAATGCCTTGCTCTACTCTAATGGAACCCTCCCACTTCTGAATGTTGCTTTTGCCACTGGCTTCCAGTTCTCACATTAGTAATAGTGAAATAGAATGGAGCACAAATTTGGTGTATTCCACCATTTGTGGGTTAGGATAGTCTGGTTCCAGGCAAATAAAAACAGAAGGAAAGCCAGAGGTGGTGGTGTGTACCTCTAATCCCAGGACTCAGAGGTAGAGGCAGGCAGATCTCTGTGAGTTCGAAGCCAGCTGTGATTTACAGAGTGAGTTCCAGGATAGCCAGGAATACACAGAGAAACCCTGTCTAGAAAAAAACAAAACAAAACAAAACAAAAAAACAACAGATCAACCAATCAAACAAACAAAAAACCCCACCACCACCAACAAAAAAAAAACAAAAAAATAGAAGGAAAATTGCACAACTTTAAAAAGGGGAAGTGACTCACTGGCTTGAAATTTAAAATGAGGCCTTTTGTAGGGGAAAGGGCAAAAAAGAGGTCAGATTACAAAAAGTCATAAGGGTAGGGGTGGAGTAACAGTGGGCAGACCAGATATTTGCTTGGAGTAGCATCAAAAATAAAGCAATTATTTGACTGTTTTTTTTTAAAAATTTTTATATCATCATCATCATCAGAATTTTTTTTTTTTTTTTTTTTTTTGGATGGGGAGGGTTGAGGGGACAGGGACTTGCCCTGTTGGCTTAGTACTCATTATGTAGCCCAGCCTGGTCTCAAACTTGTAGCAATCCTTCTGCCTCCTTAGTGCTTCAGCTCACAACCACCTGTAACTTCAGTTCCCAATTATCCAATGTCTTCTGATCTCAGAAGGCATCTTCATGAATGTGGCGCACACACACACACACACACACACACACACACACACACACACACACACACACTCACACGCCACAAAACAAAATCCTTATTTAAAAAATACTCAGAACTTCTTTGGACTCTCAGAGATGTTATGGCTTACTTTTTAAAAAAATTATACAGTGTCATCTTTTATATTGCTGGCGCTCAATCCAGGCATACATTTTTAAGGAGCCAATTTGAACCTTTGGACCTTTGAAAAAACAATAAGCAGCACCCATGTACGTGCAACATTGGTTAGGTGACTGATGTGGAGATGAAGGCTGCTCAGAGTTCAAATTCCACAGCTGTGAAAGCAACTTCATAAGCCTTGCTTAGTGCTTCTCTTACTCAATACTTTGGTGACAAGGGACCTGAATGGCTAAGGCATGAGAGTTTCCTTCCTAAACCTGTTCCCTCTAGTTTCCTTTGTAAGGAATCAGAAAGCCTGCACCTTTACCTTTTCCCCCAGAAAAGACATTCTCCGAACCCTTATGACTCCAGATGGCTGCACAACTTTCAATATCAAATAACCTAGTTCACATCCCTGTATCCTACACAGGGTGGAAACACCTCAGATGTTGACCAAATTCTCTTTAATAACAATAACAAAACAAAAACAAACAAACAAAAAACCCATTGCATACCAGTGGTGGTGGCACACACCTTTAACCCCAGCATTCTGGAGGCATAGGCAGGTAGATCTCTGAGTTCGAGGCCAGCCTAGTCTACAGAGTGAGTTCCAGGATAGCCAGAACGACATAGAGAGACCCTGTCTTGAAGAAAAACAAAACAAAAAGCATTTCATAAGTCACAACAAAGTTGGCCGACTTCCTAAGTGTTGGCTGCTACCACTCCAGAGCCATCTGGAGTTGTCTCAATGAAAACACAGAAGGCAGTATCAAGCTTTGTTTTTGGAAACCCAGATTAACCTTTCAATTAGAAGCATTTGATAAATTGTCTCTGAGAACAGGGTATTTTTCTGGCCCGGAACTCGCAACTAAACTCCTGCAACAATTTCCTAAATGCTGGAAATTGCAGACTGGAACCACTACCACATTCCATTGAATTGTTTAAATCCAAAGAGCAGTAAACCGGCAATCTCTACAGGTCGTTGTTGTGTTGGAATTTCAAAGATCTTTGTTACTTTCTTGGCCCAAAATAAAAGGTAGAACTACGACTTCATTTCTGAAGCCTTCTTTCCTGAAGGCTCTTGTTAATTTGTTTGTATTTTCCAAAATCCCAAGGTGCTCTGCACCTTTGCTACGCGACTTTTGCAAGACCCCTGACCTAAGAGAGAGGACAGCCGAAGGTCTCCGGGTCTCCTGGCACTGGGCTGGGATTTCCTGGCACTGGACTGGAGTCCTTTGCCAGGGAAGCGTCTAGTCTCCTGACACTAGGTTGGGGTCCCCTCGCCCGGCCTTGTCTCTGGCCTCCTGGCATTAGGCCGGGGTCGCTCGTCCCGGCAGGGTTCCCCTTCTTTCTGGGCGGCTCCAGAGGCCCAGCCCAGCCAGGTTTTCGTTGCTGTAGGGTTCAGTTGCCCCAGGCGGCTAGGCTGTGACGCGTCGCGGAGGCCTGGGCGGGGCAGCCAGGAAGTATTTAGTGATCGCTGGGGCCTCTCTGGTGTGCTGCGGGCTAGACCGTGCGTGCGGACTTGCTCTTTGTTCTGCTCTCCCGGCCGTTAGGTAAGTGCTGCACTAGGTCAGGCACCCTAGCAGCTGCCGCTCTGCTGGCTCTGGGCTTCCGGACTCCAACAACCGGTGGTGGCCCGGGCTGGCTGGGAAAGCTCTCGCTTTTGTTCTAGAGGTTTACTTTCTGCTTGCACTTCGGTCTGGTCTGTGGTGGAGCAACTTGGCATTTGTCCTGCAGAGGCATTATTTAAAAGGAAACTCCTTACAGAAGTACTCATGGGGGTGCATAATGGGAATGGTCTCGTTTTCCTAATTTAGTGTCTCACTAGGCAGCCACATCTGCCTTCCGGCTCTCTACAGCCCAAGCTAGCCTCGTGCTCTTACCCTGCCTCAGAGCGCAGGGATTATAGCACCACCATACCTTCGGAGAACGTTGTAAAGGGTTATTTTATGGGCCTCACTATGGATTGGATACTGCTCGAAGCTTCCGCCTTCAGGGCAATTGTTTCCTGTGGAACTGGGACCTTTGGCAAGAGGCTGAGCTGTGTCTAGACAGGTTCTGCTGCTGGGCAGTTTCGTGTGGGTGTGGGTCACTGGGGGTGCTAGATTTTATAGTCCGCTCTTGTCCCGAGACGTTCCTAAATTCCGTGGAGCGACTCCTTCTTGAGTTCAATAGGCACAAGGAGTCCACTGCCCTTAGTTTCAGTCTTGTTCATACCGATGGTAAACACTAAAGTGTCACAGTCTGAAAGTCCCGAGGCTGTGAGCCGGCGTGGTGACTGGCCTGTGCCTAATCCCAACACTAGGATGATTGAATTAGGAGGGCCAGTCTGTGCTTTAGACTGCCCGAGACTTGAGTAAATCAAGGACATGGCTTTAATCATCTATGAGTCGGAGGCCAGCCTTGCCTACTTTACAAGTTAATAATCAAGGGCTGGTGTGTGGGGAAGCAAGATGTCTTCTGTTTGAATGGAATTGTTTGCCTTTCTGTTAGCATGTTTGAAAACAGGCTGCCCTTCAAAGGTATTTCTAGTGGTCCGGTTAAGAGAAGGGACGTGTGTCAATGACTGCTCTTCCTATGGAAAGTTCTTAAACTGCTCTGTAGCCTCACCTAGTGGCAGACTGTTGGCCCTGCAGAGGGCTCTGAGTTACAGGGTGGGAAACTGAAACTTTTTCTGCTGAAATTGAGCATCTTTGTGGGTTGGGGAAGGAATGGCTTCCCGGTGTTCTGAAATCAGTTTCTTTTCTCTCCAGGTTTCTTTTTTTCTCCAGGAGGAAAAATGGCGTCGGTTGCAGTTGATCCACAACCGGTATGATTTTTAAATACCTATTTCTTGGCTCCTTTTTGTCTTCTGTTTTGAGTCATTAATATCCACTCCTCTCTGATTGCAGAGTGTGGTGACCAGGGTGGCCAATTTGCCCTTGGTGAGCTCTACCTATGACCTCGTGTCCTCTGCTTATGTCAGTACAAAGGACCAGTATCCTTATTTGAGATCTGTGTGTGAGATGGCAGAGAAAGGCGTGAAGACCATGACCTCCGTGGCTGTGACAAGTGCGATGCCCATCATCCAGAAGCTGGAGCCACAGAGTGAGTTCACATTTGCTAGTCCATATTGGACCCAAGGGACTAGGTAGTGTGAGTTCCAAGTTAACACCAGGGAACCCTCAGGCCCTCATGAAACACAATACTGCCTCTACCTGGAAACTGTCTGGTGACCTTCATTGTCTCAAAGGGACTGCTTTGTAGCATGTTCACTCACATTACTCTAATAGAAATGTCCCAGCCAGGCATGGTGGCTCATACCTGTCTTCCCAACACTTTGGAGAGGGGGTGGAGGAGAAGTGTCAGCTGAAGGCCAAGCCATGGCTACATAGTGAACTCTAGGCTGCCTGGGCTGCAAGAGGCGCTGTCTCAAAAAGAAGAAAAACAGGTTGGACTTGGTGTTGTATGCCTTTAGTCCCCAAACTCTGGAGGTGGAGGCCAGCCTGCTCTACCTAACAAAATCCAGACTAGGCAGAGCTAGAGAGTGAGACCTTGTCTCAAGACAAAAAAAAAAAAAAAAGTAAATTTCAAAAATGCTTTCGTGTTAGCACCTGAAATTACAAA
The DNA here is from genome assembly GCF_003668045.3 of Cricetulus griseus. Taxonomy (NCBI): domain Eukaryota; kingdom Metazoa; phylum Chordata; class Mammalia; order Rodentia; family Cricetidae; genus Cricetulus; species Cricetulus griseus. Next base: position 61,243,732 of record NC_048595.1, read on the forward strand.
GGAATCATCCAGGGGATGAACTGACTACATTTTAATTTATTTTGCATCTGTATGTGTCTGTGTTTGTGTGTAGTGCATGCCATAGGCATGGTCAGAGAACAACAGGGATCATTTCAGGTCACCAGGCTTGGCAGCAAGCACCCTTACTCACTGAGCTGTCTTGCCTTCCCAGACTTTTCTTTCTGAGACAAGATTGCCCATTGTAGCTCATGCTGGCCTGGAACTCACTATGTAACTTTAGCCCCCAAACTCCAGGATATCCCCCTACATTAGCCTCTCAAATGGCTGAGATTACAGGCCTAAACCAACATGCCTGGCTTATGCAGTCCTGGGGATGGAACTTTGTGCTTATTGGGCAAGCACTCAACCCACTGAGCTACATCATTAGTCCAAAACTTTGTGTTTTTAATACTAACATTATTGAGATAAGAAAAGCACACTGAACAATGAATCTACTTAAATTAAAAATGTCTGTAGCTCAACGGTAGGGCACTTTCCTGGCATGTATGAGAGACCCTGGATTCCATTCAAGAACTGCAAACTATGAGAGCAAGTGCATTTTCATCAGCAATCAGTCTCCACTTCCTTCTACCCCTCAGGTTGCTATTAATTTATTTCTATATGAGATTATTTCTGGCATCTGGTACAGAGTCATAAAAAATGGTCTTCTACCACAGGCTTCTTTCACTTATCTTAGAGGTTTTCAAGACCGATCTGTGATATAGCTTTGCATATGCTTCATAGCCATGACAGATGTTCATGTTGCATCTGTACTTAATCCCTTTTTTATTGAGGAATAATATTGCATTGTGTGCATAAGCTATATTTGTCTTAGGGTTACTGTTGCTATGATGAAACACCATAAATCCCAAAGCAACTAGATGAGGAAAAGGTTTATTTGGCTTACATAACCTCAATCACTGTCTATGGAGGGAAGTCAGGACAGGAATTCAAACTGGGCAGTAGCTTGGAGGCGGAGCTGACTCAGAGGTCCTGGAGGAGTGATTCTCATGGCTTGCTCAGCCGACTAATAGAACCCAGGACCACTAACTCAGGGGTGGCCCCACCCACAATGCATTGGGCCCTCCCCCATCAATCGATAAATAAGAAAATGCCCGATGGGCTTGTGTATAGCCTGATTCTATGGAGCATTTTCTCAATTAGGTTCTCTCCTCTCTGATGACTCTAGCTTGTGTCAAGATGACATAAAAACCAGCCAGGACAATACTCTTCCCCACTTTGCTAGGTCAGAGTGTGTTTCTGTGTGTAGGCATGTGGAGATGTGAGATTGATGCCAGGAATCACCCTGGATCACTCACGTTTGAGGTAGAGTCTCTCAATCAAAAACTGTAGCTCACTGACATGGCTACTGAGGTTAGCCTGTTTGTTCTCCTGGTTTCCTGGTTGTGCAGAGACTATAATTACAGAGGGCTTGCAATCCACATTATGGAGATCTCAACTCTGGTCTTCAGGCTTTTGTGATAAGCACTTTAACATTAAGCTATCTCCCCAGCCCCAGCATTTTATCCATTCATCAGGTAGCTTTTACTGTGGGAAGGTGATGAATGATGCTCTGTACACAATATGTGTGTACACATTTTGAGGTGAATAATTTCAGTTTTGTTAGTATGTATTTAGGAGTAGAATTGCTGGGTCTTTAGTAACTCTGTTTAAATTTCAGAGGAATTGGGGCTGGAGAGACTAATCTTGGTGAGATTCTTAGCACCCACATGGTGATTCACAATTATCTGTAGCTCTAGTTCCAGGGGATCCAATGAAGTTTTTGGCCTCCCTTAGACACCAGGCTTGTACACTTGGTGCACAGACATACACACAAGCAAAACACCCACCTATACATATTTAAATTGTTTTTTTCAATTTTAGAGGAATCACCACATTGTTTTCCCAAGTGGCTATACCATTTTACACTCCCACCACCAAATCTCTCCAAAACCATGAACTACGTTTGACAAACATTTGAATCAGTCTCCAGAGAGTAAATTAGGGCCATGGTGTAGCTAGTCTTTCTCTGTCCCATCAGCCAGCTCCCAAATGACACAGAGACTTCTTATTAACTATGAGAACTCGGCTGTGATAGCTTAGGCTTGTTTCTAACTAGACCTTATAACTTAAATTAGCACACTCCTATTAATTTACTACCTTTAATTAATAGTTACATTAATTTATTAACTTTATTTACTCTGTACTGCCCACGCTACTTTCCTCCTTCCTCTGTGTCTGACTGGTGACTTCCTTCTTCCCAGCATCCTCTCTGCCCAGAAAATCCTGCCTAGCTATTGGCGGTTCAGCTTTTTATTAAACCAGTCAGAGTGATATAGCATCTTAGTGTACAAAAAGATTATTCTTGCCGGGTGGTGGTGGCGCTCGCCTTTAATCCTAGCATTCGGGAGCCAGAGGCAGGTGGATCTCTATGAGTTCGAGACCAGCCTGGTCTACAAGAGCAAGTTCCAGGACAGCCTCCAAAGCCACAGAGAAACCCCGCCTCAAAAAACCCAAAAAAGAAAAAAAATATATATATATATTCCACAACACATTGGCTCCTCTGAGAAGCTATCCCAACAATACTAATTCTCAAACGGATTTGGTGTGAATGCTTGGCCTGCTATCTTTAAGGGGGATGCCGAGACTGAAATCTGGGCCTTGTTAGGGGGATTCAGGGTGCTACTGTTCACTGCTGAGATCTCAAAATGTACTGCTGTGTACTGAGATAAATAGGGATCAACCAGCCTGGAAATGTGAATTTTGAGAGTTTCTGTTACTTTATTTCCTGAGGGAAGGTTCAGTGGAAGCTTGCCTACTCTGTCCCTGACATTGAGGGGCTTCTTCCTTAGCTGCTTTTCCTGTTCAACCCCTTATTTACCTGTCACTGGTGAGAAGTCGCCAGCAACCTACCTGATTTCCTCTTGTCAGAGCTGGAGAGACCAGGAAGCAGGTTCTGTGGTTTTAAGCAAAACAAAACTGCATCCTTGCTGTTATTGTAAAAAAGCCCTAAGGTATTGTCTTGTGTGTTTGTCCTGTACTAATGGTTTTTCCTGTGTTTCCTATATTTCCTGCAGTTGCTGTTGCCAATACCTATGCCTGCAAGGGGCTAGACAAGATCGAGGAAAGACTGCCTATTCTGAATCAGCCAACAACTGAGGTGAGCTTGGGACAGTGTCTCGGCTTGCTGCTTGGCATGTGTTCATATTCTCTTTAGTCCAGGCTCTCTGTGCCACAAACACACAAATAGCTTGCCCTTAAGCTTGGGCTGGTGTGGTTTTGGAGAAGTCATGGTGGTTGCCTGACTTCCTGAACTGCTGTCGGGTTAAGTCCAAGAAGCAGAGAGGAACTGCCACTTTTGGTTAGAATGCTTTTATAGGCCAGTCTCTCTCAGTTTGTAACTTGGCTCCCTCTGTGAAACTGCTCTTAAATAACTGATTCCATATGGTGCTGGATGTATGTACAACTTAGAGCTGGTCAGGGCTGGCTTTGGGCAATGCTGGTAGGAACCCCATGTATCTTGACAGCTAGTCAGTGTTGGCAAAATGATTGCCTCATCCATCCTAGTGATCCTGTAGTTTAGATAATACCATAAATTTTCCTTTCTGGTTAAGAATACAGCATTACACAAAATAACCAGGGGAAAACCAGGCTGTGTCTTTCACCATTTATATAGATGAGTTCAGGATACAACTTTTAGAAAACTTTGTGTCTTTAAAATTTTCACTTATGTTGCTTGAGGCTATTGTAAAGATAGGAATTCTTTTCCATTGGGGTACTTAAATTTTGATGAATGGTTGGCTAGTATGACTTGAATCCCAGGGTTCTAAGCAGAGGCAGGCTGTTCTCTGTGAGTTCAAGGCCAGCCTGGTGTACATAGCAAGTTCTTGGCCAGCAGGGCTACACCCTTTCTCAAAAAAAGGGGGTGAGGGGAGATTTGATGGTTTGTTTATAATATCCAGCATAACTTATGAACTGGGGTTATAGCTCATTGCTTGCCTAGTGTGTATAATGCCCTGAGTTTGACCTGTAACACCACAACAAAAATACTCAACTTACTGTATTTCAAACTAAATAAAAAGTTTGGTTGGGATATTAAACCAAAAGCTTCATAAATTGGGATCTTATTAAGAGGTAAATTAGAGAGTTTTGTTCCTTGTGGGTATGTGCCACCCTCCCCTGTATCTCTTGCTGTCTTTTCTCCCTATCATTCTTCTCTATAACCTAGACAACCCTAAGTGCCAGGACCTAGAGGACCAAGTTCAGCTTGGTCTGCAGTTTCCTTTCTGGAATGAATGGTGTGACTTCTGAATGAGCTATATCTAAAGTTATATAATCTCACCAATAGGTAATAAGTTTGCATTTTTGTTTTGGGGGGCTATAGGGTCTCTTAGCCTAGGCTGTTCCTTGAACTCCCTTTGTAGGTAGGGATGACATTAATCTTCTGATCCTCCTGCCTCTACCTCCCAAGTGCTGGGGCTATAGTCTTGTAGACTACCATGCCCAGTGTTTTGTTTACATACTCTCCTAACCAAGCTACATTCCCAGCCTACCACCCTTCTTCAGTGGCTTTTTTCCTACTTTTGTTTACAATGTAACATTGTAAAACATCTCCTAGATTGTTCATTTGGGGGGGCGGGTAGGGCAGGAGCTGCTGAGGATTGAACCCAGGGCTTTTGGTTGTATTTTGGTTTTGAGTCGAAGTTTCCTCGATATCAGAACTCAAAACTCCAGCCTCAGTCTCTTGAGTGCTGGGATTATAAGCATGCGCCACCACGTCCAGTATAAGATGAAGTTTTGAAAAATACTGAATGTAAGTTAACTTTTTGTGGAGTAAAAGGGAGTGTCTGTGCCAAAGTGTATGGGTGGAGGTCAGAAGACAGCTTGAGGGAATTGTTTCTCTCCTTCCACCATGTGAGTTCCAGGGGTAGAACTCAGTTTTTCTGGGCTCAGTAGCACTTCCTTTTGTCTGCCAGGACATCTTATTAGCCCTAAGATAAATTCTTTTTTGTTATTTTTGTATTTTGAGACAGTTTTTCCACATAGCCTTGGCTGTAGACCAGGCTGGCCTCCCAGGCTTCTAAGATAAATTATTAGTGGGCAAAGCCAATCATAGTGGTGCACGCCTTTAATCTCAGCCTTCAGGAGGTAGAGCCAGTTGGATCTGAGTTCCAGGCCAGCAAGGGCAATGCAGTGTGAGACCCTGTCTCAAACAAGAACAACAAAGCCCAAACTACTTCAAACTAATTAATTCCATGTGTGTCTGCACATACAACAGTCCTTAAGGAGTAGATGGATGGTAGGACAAGGACACCTGACAGAGCCATTTAGTCTCATTGAATCTTAATTCCATGCCTAAGACCGGGAATAAAGGGGCTTGTTCAGCCCATCTTTAACCCTGCAGCCTTTGTAAAAGCATAAGTGTGTATTCGCCCATTTTTTCTCACAAGCCTGCTTGTCTGTTCTGATTCTTACAGATTGTTGCCAATGCCAAAGGTGCTGTAACTGGCGCAAAAGATGCAGTGACGACTACTGTGGCGGGGGCCAAGGATTCTGTAGCCAGCACTATCACAGGGGTGGTGGATAAGACCAAAGGAGCAGTTACTGGCAGCGTGGAGAGGACCAAGTCTGTGGTCAATGGCAGCATTAACACAGTTTTGGGGAGTCGGATGGTGCAGCTTGTGAGCAGCGGAGTAGAAAATGCACTTGCCAAGTCAGAGCTGCTGGTAGACCAGTATCTCCCTCTCACTCAGGAGGAGCTGGGTAATGGCACTTTTTTGCTGAAGTTATTTTTGATTCCCTTTTAAAAACTTCGTTCATTTATTTAGAGACCAGTCTCACTATCTAGCCCTGGATTCTCTATGTAGACCAGGTTGGCCTTGAACTCAAGGAAATCTGACTGTCTACCTATAAGTGTGTACCACCATAACCAGCTCGAAGCTGCCATCCACCTTTAAGTTAGTTAATTAATTAATCAAATTCCATTTTATTTTGTGTGTGGTATATGTGCAGAAGGCAAAGGACAAGTTGCAGGGGCTGATTGTGTCCTGCTTGTGTGTCACCGTTGTATGGCTGTGACAAAACACCATGACCAAGGCAACTTATTAAAGAAAGCGTTTAATTGGACTTAGGGTTTCAGAGAGTTAGAAGCCATGATGGTGGAACAAAAGCATGGTGGCAGGACAGCCCAGAGCTCACACCTTTTTTCTTTTCTTTCTCTGAGACAGAGTTTCCCTGTGTAGCTTTGGAGGCTGTCCTGGAACTGGCTGGTCCCGAACTCACAGAGATCCGCCTGCCTCTGCCTCCCAAGTGCTGGGATTAAAGGTGTGTGCCACCACTGCCCAACTCGAGAGCTCACATCTTGATCAGCAGGCTAGAGGTGGAGAAAGCACACTTGGGAATGGCACCAGTCTTTTGAAACCCCAAAGCCTGCCTGTGACAGACCTGCTCAATCAAGGCCACACCTCTTAATCCTTCCCACACAGTTCCAGCAACTGGGGGCCAAGTATTCAACCAAAAGCCTGTGGCCATTCTCATTCAAACTACCACAGTGTGGGTGCTGGGGACCAAACTCAAGTCATCAGGCTTAGTGGTGCCTTGCCCCACTGAGCCCTGTTTCTGGCCTTTAATTTTTTTTTTTTTTTTTTTTTTTTTTTCTTTTAAGACAGGGTCTCACCTAACCCAGGCTGGCCTTGAACTTACTATGTAGCTGAGGAGGACTTTGATCCTTTAGTCTCTACCACATTCTTTGCCATTTATTTATTTATTTATTTATTTACTGAGACAAGGTCTCACAGATCCCAAACAGTCCTCAGACTCACTAGGTAGATGAACTCCTGATCTTTCTGTCTCCATCTCTTAAGTGATGGTATTATAGGTGTGCACATTGTTAAGTTCCAGACCAGCCAGGGTTGCATAGTGAACACATCTCAAAAAAAAAAAAAAAATCGGGGTTGTAGAGGCTTATGCCAGCACTAGGGGGGCAGGAGGCAGGAGGAGGATCAAGAATTTAAAGCCAGGATCTGAAGAAATGGCTCAGTGGAAGAACCTGGGTTCAATTTTCAGGACTTACATGGGGACTCACAACTGTCTAACTACAGTTCCAGGGGATCTAGTACCACATACTCATCTGATACACAGATGTACATGGAGGCAAAACGCTCATACACACAGACTAAAAAATAAATAAATCTTAAAAAAAAAAAACTTAAAAGGTTTCAAGCCGTTCTTGGTTATATAGCAGGTTTGAGACTAGCTTTAGTGGATAGTGGTCCTTAGTTAACATTACTACTTGTACTGTATACCAGGGTCTGTGTTGCTAAGAAGTTCATGCTGATGGGAGGGAACATATGTAAACACATGCATGTATGTATGTATGTGTAAATATATAACATACAGTCAGGGTGGTGAACCCAACAGTGGAGGTGAACAGTTTCAGGGAACTGAAACATCTTTGTTGGGATCACAACTGAGATCCCTTGTTTATTTCCACTTTTCCTTTTTGTTCATTATTTCCAGAGAGAGAAGCAAAAAAGGTGGAAGGATTTGATATGGTTCAGAAGCCAAGTTACTATGTAAGGCTGGGGTCCCTGTCCACCAAGCTCCGCTCCCGGGCGTATCAGCAGGCTCTCAGCAGAGTTAAAGATGCCAAACAGAAAAGCCAGGAGACCATTTCTCAGCTCCATTCCACTGTTCATCTGGTGAGTATGGTGACTTTTTAAGGGTGGGAGTAGATATAATTAGGAAATTTAAGAATTTCAGTATTGTATATGAATAGCCCAGTGGAAAAGTGGAGCATGTTCAGATGACTCTAGGAAAGGAAATAAAACTAGATCTCATGGGGCTCAGTACAGCCACCTACCTCACTGTCCTGTGACACAGCAGCATGTGATGCTGTAGGTAAAGATGCAGAGACAGGGTTATGAACTTCTGCAGAACCCCAGGGCTGATAAGAGCAACTTCTGTGGGGCAGGAAAGAGGGCTTAGAAGTTAAGAGCACTTGCTACACCTGCAGAATACCCAGATGGGTTGTCAGTATACACACACACACACACCAGCTCAGAAGCACCTGTAACTCTAGTTCCAGGGGATCCAACACCCTCTGAGGGCACCAAGAGAACCCATACATACATACATGCAGACATACACTCATATACATAACATAAAAATAAGCAAGCTGGGTGGTAATGGTGCCTTTAATCTTGGGAGGTAGAGGCAGGTGGATCTCAGTGAGTTTGAGGCCAGCCAGGTCTACAGAGTGAATTCCAGGATAGGCAGGACTGTTACATAGAGAAACACTGTCTCAAAAAAACAAACAAAGAAAAAAAGTAAGTCAAAAAAAAAAACAAATAAACAACAACAAAAAACCCACTTACTTTAATACCAGCACTCAGGAAGGGAAAGGTAGTGGGATATCTGTGAGTTTGAGGCTAGCCTTGTCTACATCTCACATTCTGGGACATCCAGGACTAAGGCTTTGTCTCAAAAACAAACAACAACAACAAAAAACCCCACTAAACAAACAAAACAAGCGGGATATTCTAGGAAGTTATAAATGTATATCTTGTGCAGTTTTTCTCTTGGAAATTTGCCTTTCGGATACTTCCTTTACAGTTGGAAGAGACACTAACAGTGCACAGCAAGGGTAGGGGTGGGTTTGTGCAATACATCACAATAGATTATTGTGCGTTATTAAAGATTGCCAAGTTAAAGAATGGCAGGTACAGTGCTGAACATCAGTTTCTTCTTGGAAGAACAGATGGTTGGTGACAAGGAAGAGAGGCTGAATTCTTGTCCTCTTTTTTTTCTTTCTCCCTTTGCTTTTGAGACAAAGTCTTGCTGTGTAGTTCAGGCTGGCCCAGAACTTGATACACAGACCAAGCTAGTTTCAGACTTGTAGCAATTCTCTTGCCTCTGCCTCCCTAGTGCTGGGATTTCAGACATGTACCACTATGCCTGGCCTTTTCCATGTCTGGCCTTTTCCCACTATTTTCCCCATGTGTTTTTCTTCTTTTAATTCTCATTTACCCTTTGTGCAAATATAAACTGTATTAACGTTTTACCTGTCCTAAACAGGAGACACATTTGGCACCAGCAATTTAATAGTTGCATAGAGGCAATGAAGAGCTACTGCTACTTGGCTGACTGCCAATTCAATAAGGAAGTGCAGCTGTCATTAAGCTCTTCCAGCAATCCGTAGTATCTATGTTACCTGTGTATGCCACAGAGCTGCAAGCAGATGGCAAAGGAAGGGATGACTGCGCTCACCTGTTTTATTTTCATCACAGATTGAATTTGCCAGGAAAAACATGCACAGTGCCAACCAGAAAATTCAGGGTGCTCAGGATAAGCTCTATGTCTCGTGGTTGGAGTGGAAGAGAAGCATCGGCTACGATGACACTGACGAGTCCCACTGTGCTGAGGTAAGAAAGAGTCTTTCACTATCAGTTTCCCTACGAATCCTCACAGTATGTGTTTCTGTCAGCCCAGCCTGGTGGCACAGACAGGGAATCCCAGCCACCTGGGGTGTTGAGGCAGGAGGATAACAGGTTCAAGGCTAGCCTAGGCCTATCTGAAAATACAGAAAGGGGCTGGTGAGATGAATAAGCAGATAAGGGTGCCTGGAACCCACATGGTAAAAGGAGATAACCAAGTCCCTCAGGTTCTCCTTTGACCTCTGCGTAAGTGCTCACAATAAATGTAGTTTAAATATTACTTTTAGAAGAAAGGAGCAGACTGGAGTATAGCTTAGTGATACAAGCTCCTGCCATCGAATGATGAAATGGTTCTTTGTGTCCCCAGTGCCAGTGTGCCTCTGAAATCAGTACCAATTGTTTGTTCATATTGCATCTTCTTGAGAATAGAATGTCTAAATTAAGATAACAATAGGGAGTGTACGTTTTGATGTCTGCTCTCCCCTACTTGCTGTTCTTCATTTTAAGGTGATGACCTTTGCAGTCACAAGTTCAAATCTCCCACCTAGCTACTTTCCAACTATTAATAGAGTGAATTACTTAAATTCTAAGCATATGTTCCTAGCTGTGAAATATGATTAGTGCTGCTGCATACAGTATCGTTATAAGGGTTATTAAAAAAATCAAATTGGTTGGGGGCTTAGCTCAGTGACAGAGCATTCCTCCCTGGGGAAAAAGAAGCAAACAACCAGCAGTCAAAGCAGCTGTATGAGTCTTGGATGTCTGTATAGGTACACAACCAGCATACTGTGTTTGGACTAAATCATACATAGTACTGTTAGATCCATGGCTAATTCTTGAGTTTGTTTTATTTTTAGCACATCGAGTCACGTACTCTAGCTATCGCCCGCAACCTGACCCAGCAGCTCCAGACTACATGCCAGACTCTCCTGTCCAACGTCCAAGGGTTACCACAGAACGTCCAAGATCAGGCCAGCCACTTGGGGGTGATGGCGGGTGACATCTACTCAGTGTTCCGCAATGCTGCCTCCTTTAAGGAAGTGTCTGATGGCTTCCTCACGTCTAGCAAGGGGCAGCTGCAGAAAATGAAGGAATCCTTAGATGATGTGATGGATTACCTTGTTAACAACACACCTCTCAACTGGCTGGTAGGTCCCTTTTATCCTCAGTCGACTGAGTCTCAGAGTACAGAGGTAGACAAGACCAGCCAGAAGGTCCAGCAGTCTGAGCTCAAAACTCACTAAACCTGTCCTTGTCACTAGTGCATGATGTAGCTAGGTGACAGCTTTTGCTATTTTGAAATTAACCGAATGGGTGACTTTAGATTGGAAAAGCAGCTAGTTCAAACAAAGGTCCTCACTATGGTCATTAGTGGCTGAATTAAGAGCTGTAAAAGTGCTGGTGTTAGCACAGGAGTTCCTTTTCCCTGGCTGGTAAATGGAATGTGTTAGGCACATGAGAGCCTAGCCAGGTGCACTTACATGTTCTTGTCTGTGGCCTTTGTGCTATCTATCAGCTGTAAATGTCTGTCTGTACTGAATAAAGATTCATTCATGTGGCTTCCACTCTGACCTGACATCTGCTCCTGTGTATTCTGAGCAGGCTTCATCTTTGTTCATCTCAAGGCACATGCTTGTGCAACTTGAATTTATTTTTTTTATTCTCTATGAAGAGATGCCATCTTTGGACCCAATAAAATTTTTGGCAGGATGGAGCACTTTTATGTCATTGTCATGTGGGCTTTGTGTGTTGCTTCCATTGACCTGCTTGATCTGCATGACATTTTTAAGCACATACATGAATTCCAGTTGGCCTGTCGGGGAGTTCAGCAGGGCCATAGCATTAGAAGACAAAATCTGATCTGAAGATGTCAAACAAATCCAAAGATAATATGAGGCTGGACACACTGTTACTGCTACTCAGAAGGGTGATGGGAGAGGACCACTTGAACCCAGGGACTTGAGAGCAGCCTGGGCAGCAGGGAAACCCCCATAGAGGTAATAAAGGGTCAGTAAAAGGGTTCAGTGGGTAAAGGTGCTAGCTGCCAAACCTAATGACGTGGGTTCAAGACCCACCCCATGATGGAGAGAACTGACTCTGAATGTTGTTCTCTGAGTTCCTTATGCACAAGAATGCACACACCACACACACAGGCCAGGGGATGGTGGCAAATGTCTTTATCCCAGCATTCAGAAGGCAGAGACAGATGAATCTCTTAAGTTTGAGGGTAGCCTGGTCTACATAGCAAGTTCTAGGACAGCCAGGGCTACAAAGAGAAACCCTGTGTCCAAAACAAAAACACAAAAAAGTGTGGGGTGTCTTATTTTTTTTTAAATAAATTGTAAAAAGGGGGAATGACTAGAGGGATGGCTCAAGGATTAAGAGCACTAGTTGGATTTAATTCCTAGCACATACATGGCAGCTCAGAACTGTAGCTCCAGTTCCAAGAGGATCCGACACACTTGTAGACAGAACACCCACTCATATAAAATAAGGAAAGAAAGGAAAAGAAAGAAAGGCATGATACTATCTAAAAAAGCCAGAAAACAGTCTATGGGCATACTTCCCGGTACACTCTTTTGAGCCTGGAAAAAACAAAAACTCAACAGAAAACAAAAAAACAGGGTATGATACCATGGTGGCACTAGTCTTATGAGCCAACATGTAGATGCCCAGGAATCAAATCCCTGGTTCTGTGCAAGAGAAAAAGGCAGAGTTCTCTTCAGATGGGCCTTCTCTCCATCCACCCTGCCCCACAGGGATTTTTAAGCCAGTAAAAAAAGTCTACTCTCAGGGGGCTGCTTTGCTGAAAAGGAATAAAGAAAGGCACGAAGCAATTGGGTGGTTTGCATCACTTTCCCCAAAAGAAAGACAGCAGATTTTTTTCTTCCCCAAGAGCCCAGTTAAAAATAAGTCATAAGTGAGATTGCTCATTGTCCACTTGGCTGGGCTATTTTTCTGTGAGAAAACAATTTCCATCAGTCATTGGTGAGATGCCCATATGAAGCCATGTGAAGATAATTAGAAGTAAAAGTCTAAGCAATCTGTCTATGGTAGCCAAGCTTCTAGTCCCTTTAAGGGTGACCTGTTGTTTAGAGCTGGTCATGAGTCTCCTTGGAACAAAGCTGCAGTCTTATAAAACTTTCAAAACTGTGAATGCAAGCTGAGGATGTAGCTCAGCTGGTAGAATGCTTTCCTGGCATGCACTAAACCCTGGCGGGGTTCAGTCTGTAACACTCAAAAAGGAGGTGTGGTCACTCCTGTAATCCTACCATTTTGGAGTGTCAACAGGAAAAGCTGAAGTTCAAGCTCATCCATGCCTACAAAACAAGTTCAGGGACAGCCTAGACTACATGTAACTATCAAATTCCAGGGCTGAAGAGATGCCTTATTGGTTAAGAGCACTGGCTACTCTTGCAGAGGACCTGATTTCCATTCCTAGTAGCCACAGCTGCTGGTAGCCTAGTTCCAGTGGTCTCTTCTAGTCACTGTGGGCATTGCATGCACATGGTACACATAAATACCATCAAACAAAATACCCCTATGTATAAGGTAATAGCTGAAAAATAGAATGTTTAAAAAAAAAAAAAGAAAGAAAGCAAATTTTAGAGCCACACATGCTGCCTGTCATGTTAAGAAGTGAGTGGGGCTGCCCTTCACTTGAACTGAATTATAAGAAGGTGGTCTCTGCCCTGGCTCATGCCTTCCCATGAAAATAAGAAAGAAAGAGGGTGTGACTTTACCCGTGCCCTTGATGGGGTGCTAGGACTTGCTGGCTTCCTGGTAGCTGTCTTTGTTTGGCAGTTAAAGACCTTTTGACTCCGGAAAGGTAGATTGTTCATGGGTCTTTGCTTCTTAATTTTTTCTTAGTTCAAATTAGCCATAATCTTTCCATTCTGCACCTCAGAAGTATGTGGGTAGCTTATTTCACTTGATAAGAATAATTGTATATATGGGTATAAAATGCTTTTTACATTTATTTGCTTTAGTGTGGGTGTATGGGTGCCCAGATGGGCATAGAGATTAGAGGACAATTTGTGGGAGTTCATTTTCCCCTACCGTGTGGGTTCCCCATCAAACTCAGCTCATCATACTTGACTGCAAGTGCCTTTTATCCTGTGAGTCATCTCACTGGCCCAAGAGTTTTATTTTTGGCATGGGGGTCTTATTGTGCTACCCAAGTGGGTCTAACTCCTGGACTCAAGCAATCTTCCTGACTCAGCCTTCAGAGTACAGGAACTGTCAGTGTGCTATATACACCTGGCTTGGAGAATTCATATGTAATAACTACATGCATGCTTTTTCTTGTTGAGACTGATCTTGCTACACAGCTCTGGTTGCCTTCAATCTCCTGAGGACTGAGAATACAGGCATGTGTCATAATGCTTAATTCTGAATGTATATGACAAGAGTTTCAGTGCTAATTAAATTGATTATGAAAAGGAGACAGGTCTGAAATTCTTTATTCCTGAGCAACAGAATGCGGACTAGAGCTGTGGGTGGTGGTGCATGCCTTTAGTCCCAGCCCTCGGGAGGGGAGGCAGAGGTAGGCACATCTCTTGAGTTCAAGGCATTCCAGAACAGCCAGAACCACACAGAGAGATCTTGTGTCAAAAACAAAGCAGCAAAGCCAGACCATAATGCAGATGATTTTTAGAAGGAACTCCTGCTGCTTGTCATGACCTGTGTACACTGGTTGTGGTTTTGTCTGCCTGTGTCTTTCTGTAGAGAATTTGTGCAAGCATGCATGCTTTTCATTGGCTTATCAGTATTTGGTGTCTTCAAATCTTATAGCTTCATCATGGCATAAACTGACAGAAACTTTAGTTTTAACAGATATCCTAACATGGTGTCTTACAGGTCAGGGCAGTGAGTGAGTCATAGTTACATGAACTCTGGTGGGCTAGCCTGTGCAAACAAACATCTCAAGAGTATATGGAGTGCTGTCTGCTAATCTCTTTAGCTTTCTCATCTTTTACAGATCAGTGGTGCTTCTAAGGATAGAAGTTAAATATTGAGGATAGGGGTGTCTTTAAAAATCTTTTATTTCAGCTGGGTATGGTGGCACATGCCTTTAGTCTCAGCACTCGGGAGGTAGAGCCAGGCAGATCTCTGAGTTCAATGCCAGCCTGCTCTACAGAGTACCAGGATATATATATATATATATATATATATATATATATATATAGAGAGAGAGAGAGAGAGAGAGAGAGAGAGAGAGAGAGTGGATTCCTGAGTGTATAAGATATGGACTCTGCCATTGCATTGCTCTGCAGAGCATCCCACTTTGAGCAAGTGAGTGGAGACAGGTGTGTGTCAGCCCACTCAGCTGTTCCTAATTGTTCAGTAAAGGTAAAACAAGTGAGGCAGAACTAAAGGTTCCTACAAGCACACCCTCAAGCTCGAACACAGCCCATTAAAGAGTGAGGAGAGGTTTCCTCAAATATTTGCATTATTATTATTATTACTATTGTATTATATATCCAAACTACAGGCCAGCAAGATGGCTCAGCCAGTAAAGGCACTTGCTACTAAACCTGAAGATACAAAGTCAATACCCAGGACCCACACTTTGGGAGGAGGGACCTGACTCCTACAAGTCGTTCTCTGACCTCCACCCACAAATTAAAAAAAAAAATCTAAACTACTTTTATGTAACAAACTCAAATTGTATGTATTTTTTGCTTCATTATTTACAATCTGTTTCCAAAACAATTCCTGGACCTATATCATAACTATTAGCACCATGCACACACATTAAATCCCTATAGATAGCATTTCCATATCCGTAGTTTGATCATAAATCCAGGAGAAGCACTATGCCCTCAATATGTTTAGTGCCATCTTCTGGAAATTTGTGGTAACAAGTATGTGCATCTGTGCTGTGCATTGTCTGAATGGTGCCCCCTAGGGTTTGCATGGTGAACAGCTTGCAAAAAATAATAAGCATCTCTGGCTACCTCATTAGTGGCACAGTGTGCCTGTCATACTGACTCCACCTTCCATCACTGATGTTTTCAGCAAAACACTTCTTACAGGCCTGCTTTGACAGTACATAAATGCTTGTCCCTGGCCATGAAACAAGTATCTATTTTCTTTTTTAAATTTATTTTTATTTTCAAGTGCATTGTTTTTTTTTTGTTGTTGTTGTTGTTGTTTTTTCCTGCATGTGACTGTATGAGAGTGTTATGTGCCCTAGAACTGGAGTAACAGACAGTTGTGAGCTGCCACGTGGGTGCTGGGAATTGAAGCCCAGTTCTCTGGAGGGGCAGCCAGTGCTCTTGACCATTGGACCATCTCCCAGTCCCAGGTATGTATTTTCTAATTCTGGGAAATGATTTGTGATATATTTCCCAAAGCCCTGCAAAGGTGGTAGGCAAGATCACTAACTTAGAACTTAAACTCACCATACATCATAGACCATGCCTACTCTTTGCTGCCCCTTCCCTCCCGGTTTCCTTCACAGTAGAGTTGGAGACAGCCTAATAGTCTAAAGAAACTTGTGCACTGAGTTGGTGTGGCTATAAGGAAGGTGAATTGTTCATATGACACTCTTAACTCTTAAACCAACCTAAGGCCTTAAGTGTTTGTGTGTGTGTGTGTGTGTGTGTGTGTGTGTGTGTGTGTGTGTGTGTGTTGAGGTGGGGGATACTGGAGGAAGTGTTGGAGGAGGTGTTGGTGTTGGTGGAGGTGGATGTATTGTTGGCTTTAGGCACTAGAATTCTGCAAGAGAAGCATCCAACATTCCACAAAGAATCTGCAAAGTATTGATATATAGATCTATGGCAGGAAATTACCAATACGGAGTCAGGTAGAGAGAGATACAAGGGATTTTAATAGGGAAAAGCCTTACTTAGACAGCGACCTAGACAGCCAGCGGGCAGCAAAACCGGAACCAGAAACCAGCCACCTGACCAACTCATGCCTCGCAGGCATGGTCAGGCACACTTTTACCCAGCCCCTAAGCAGATGTGGCTACAGCATCCCCTACATAGGTCACTGCTGTTTATTAATCCCCTTGCACAAGTGAGCTCATATTAGCTTTATTCTTCATCTCCTAAGTTGGATACTTCGGATACAGGTAGAAAAGAACTAACAAACAGAGTGGAAACTTGCTGCAATGTGTTACTGATGTCTGCATGCATCTTTTCCCCTTTTAGCATTCTAATCCTCTGACAGGAGATAGCTGGCTTTCATGTTTGGCATCTAGAAAAACCCTCTGTTTCTATCTTTTTGTTTTGTTTTCCAGGATAGGGACTGTGTATCCCTGGCTGTCCTGGAACTCACTCTATAGACTAGGCTAGCCTCAAACTCACAGAGATCTGCCTGCGTCTGCCTCCTGAGTGCTGGGATTTACAGGCATGTGCCACCTCTGCCAGGCTTGTTATATCTTTTGTATTATGGCTACATGTTCAGTTTTATACTTAATAAAAATAAATATAGTGAGCCGCCAGTCTGAGGCTATTCTGGGCTATGGAGTCACACACACACACACACACACACACACACACACACACACACACACACACACAAATACATACACACAAATATTTTGTTATTAAATAGATTTAATAAGATAGCAAAATAGAAAGGAATCAGTATTAAAAGCAAAAAGTTTAGTGGATGTTAAAATATACATTCAATAACAATAGCTCAGAGAGAAAGCTAAACAAGTGTATCTTTTAACCTAAAAAGGCTAACATGATAGGTGGCTTTCCTGGCTGATGCTTCAGACCAATTTCTGTAACACTGCTGGCCTCTGTGAATCTCAGGTTGATAGAACCTTTGCAAAGTGAACATTCCTGAAGAGCTAGAATGCAAGTTACTCCTTCAATGAAAAACTTAAGGAATAAATTAGTGAAAGTTGTACCTCAGATGCACAGTTCTCTCAGCTCCTGAGTTCTTAGGGAAAAGTACAGTGAAGAACACAAAAGAGATAAGGGGCCTGTTGAATAGATAAGACTTTCCTTGTCCCCTTGCCCCACATTTTTTCCATATTGTTATGGAATACAATATACCAAGCCTCAAATTTACCATTCTGGGGATGGGGAGATGGCTCAGTTGGTAAAGTGACCAGGTCACAAGCATGAGGACCTGAGTTTGATCACCAGCACCCATATTTTAATCAGGAGTTGTGGTATGGTCTGAAACCCCTGTGTTGGTGGGGATGGATAGGATTATGAAATAGGTAGAACCTGGAGTCCACTGGCCAGCCAGCCTACCAAGTCAATGAGATGAGAGACTCTGTCTCAAAAACTAAGTTGAAGAATGACTGAGGAAGACACGGGACATCAATCTTTGGTCTCAAGTGTGGACACATGTATATCCACACCCACATGCCGTATATAAACATTTTTATTTTGATCATTCTGAGACAGGATTTGTCTGTGTATCTCTATCTGGCCTGATACTGTGTAGCTCAAGCTAGCCTGCTTTTTATTTGTTTCAGACATCGGTTTTCATGCAAGCCAGGTTGGCTTTGAACTTGCTACGTACTTGAGGCTGATCTACTGCCTCACCTAAACGCTGGGATTACAGGTGTGAGCCACATGCCTGGCTCTTGTGAGCCACATTTCTGCTATGTAATTCAGTTGCATTAACATAGTCCAGCTATCAATGTCATTCACTACAGAGACTTTTCTCATTCAAATAAAATGTCTATTTATGCTACAGGGTAAAAACATTAACTCCATAATCCAACCTTTCTTTTTTGAGAGTTTGTTTGTTTTGTTGTTGTTGTTAGTTGTTTTGGCAATTAGGCCATTAGTTTTCCCCTGTTCTTTTTTGCTGGGAAGAGTCTAGGTCTGCACTACCCCCAACTCCTTCTTCCTTTATCTTCCTCTTAGCTAAGCTTTCTGTGTATTGGAAGTGGAATCCAGGGCCTTTGAGATTGCTAAGCACAAGCCTTACCAATGAGCTATAACTCTGGCATCTATGATGACTATTTCAAAGTTTTATTTGAGGCAAGTTTTCTCTATGTAGCCCAGTCTGGCTTTAAGCTTACTACCCACCCTGGCCTCGCTTCCTGAGTGTTGTATTTCAAAATTAGAGAAAAAAAAATTGTCATCTCAGTCCCAAGACAAGCCCTAGAGAAGTGGAACATTGTAATTTAAAAAAGAAGAAGAACTCAAAATGCTCCCTTTCTGTTTTGTTTTTTGTTTTTTCGAGACAGGGTTTCTCTGTGTAGCTTTGGATCCTATCCTGGCACTCGCTCTGGAGACCAGGCTGGCCTTGAACTCACAGAGATCTGCCTGCCTCTGCCTCCCGAGTGCTGGGATTAAAGGCGTGCGCCACCAATGCCTGGCTCCTCACTATTTTTTGAGATAGTCTAATTATGTACACCTGGCTGGCCTTGAATTTACAGATATTTGCCTGCTTCTGCTTCCAGAGTATTTGGGATTAAAGATGAGCACCTGGCACAATAAACAACCACAAAAACACTTTAATAGCGTGTACCTTGTTAGTTCCCTAGTTAAGTTTCAAACTGGTATGGTGCCTGCCTATATTCTCAGCATTCCAGGGGTAGAGGCACAAGGAGCTGCTTTGGACCGGAATGTTTACTTCACTTCATTGCTGCTTGTTTTACCTTTGACCTTAGTCAACACAGAGAAGTGAGTGCTTGTTTTTGAATCTGTGGTGGTTTGAAAGAAAATGGCCCCAAAAGGGAGTGGCACTGTTAGGAGGTATGGCCTTGTTGGAGGCAGTGCATCACTCTGGAGGTGGGCTTTGGGGGCCTCTTTTGCTCAAGATTCACTCCCTCAATGTGACTCCCCTTAACTTCCTGTTGTCTGCAAGACTTAGTACTCTCAGCTATTTCTCCAGACCCATGTCTGCCTGCTTGCTGCCATGCTCCCTACCATGAGACTCTGCCCAATAAGAGTTGGGGTGGTCACCAGGTTGTGGTGGCACACACCTTTAATCCCAGCACTCCAGAGGCAGAGACAGGTGGACCTCTGTGAATTTAAGGCTAGCCTGGTCTACAAAGCAGAGCCAGAATCACCCTTTCAGTTTGAGGTAGAGTTAAGAGCTAGTGGGTAGATGCTTTGCTTATCTGAACATCAGCTTGAACCTCATTATCTATCTCTGGGCTTTTATTTTTCATGTTACATACTGGTGTCCATACATACATACATAACATGTCATGTTACATGTGGGGAGAATTCATGAACAAATCACTTTGAAGTCACCAGCCTAGGCCTGAGCTGCAGGCCGGAGGGACTCCCACCTGAGTCCCTGCTTGGTGGGCTAGGTTTTCTTTTGTTTTTTCCCCCAAGTCTTTGATCGAGTGTGGAATTTTTTCATTGTAGCTTTTCTAAACAGTCTTCAACTCCCTCGGGTACCTGTTCCAGGACAGGTTCCAAAGCCAAACGGGAAACCCTGTCTTGAAAAAACAAACAAAAAGTTGTTGCCATGGTCAAGGTGTCTCTTCACAGCAATAAAAACCCTAACTAAGGTTCTTCTTTTACAGACGCTTGATTTCACTGCTGTTGATTTGACATCTGAGACTGATGAAGTTCCTGATATTATACCTTTGGAAGAGGAGGATTGAGCCAATGATCATGCACTCATAGTCTTGTCCTCTTAGGGCAAAATGCAACATAAAGATAGACTCTTTTGTTGAAAATGTATTGTGTATCAATTTTTTATATTTGCACCTGTGTTTATTCCTGTGGCTTTAGGGAATGTTAATCTACTTTTTTTTTGGCTGTTTGATCTTAATTGTTAATGGACCTGAACTTTTGTAAGAGATCTTGTGCAGCATGTATCATTTTATATAATTCCTTAATGTTTAATTTCTGAAATGGCTACAATAAAAATGGCTGTAGGCCAGTGAGATGGCTTGGTGGGTAAATGTGGTTGCTGGTAGATGGTCTGAGTTTGACCTGTTAGGACCCACATGACAAAGGAGAAAATTGACTCACACACACACACACACACACACCTTGGTAGTGTAATCCTTGATCAGAAAGTCTACTTTTTTTAATTGAATATTTTAATATTCAATATTAATATTTAATATTTTAATTTGAATATTTGCTACATTTTGTTTCTTAGGACATTCTTTTGGTAACAGCATACTTGTGTCTTTGGAGGGCTCAATGGGTCAGCCAGTCATGGTCTAAAGCTTTCCCTTATTCTAGAAATAGCCATTCGAATGAACAAAAGTTGGTCAACTAGGAGGAAACAGGGTAAGCATAGACCACAAATTCGAATCTATCCTACTTATGAGTAACGTTAATCAAGTTGCTTCATTCTTGGTACCTTAATTTTCTCATGTGTAAAATGCAAATTGTCACCAGGGGTGGGGACATGGCTAAGCAAAGCCACCGGGAGCCTGAGGAATTCCCTGCTTAAGGTAAAAGGAGGATGCTTTACTATGCTGACGAAAAGAATTTCAGGACCAGTCTAAGTGAAGAAAGTAAAGACACATCTTCACAGTATACAAAAAGATTATTCCACAACAATTAATGATAGCTCTAATGAAGATTTATAATGAAAAGAAGCAAGCTGAGCAGGGTAAATTACAAAATGTAAATTTTGAGGAGAAAAGGAGTACCAGGAAGTGGAATAGAGCTAAATCCTGTGTTCAAACAGATAAGTGGATTAAGAAAGAATAAAGGGAAGTAGTGACCTCAGGGCAAGATCCCACTGAGCTAAATTTCCCACTTGTAAATAGGAACCAGAGAAAGGCTTAGAGATGGGTGTGGTGGTACACACCTTTAATCCCATCACGTGGAAGGTAGAGGTTGGTATTACTGAGTTTGAGGCTAGCCTGGTCTAAAGAGCAAGTTCAAGGACAGCCAAGTTTAGGCAGTGAGGGACAGAAAGCTGGTGAAGATGTAATTGAATGAGGGAGCTGTGTTCCAGCCACAATAAGTAGCAGAACTTGGCATCTTCGGGCATGTGGTTCTGGCTTTACAGTTAAGGATAGAAGAACCAGGTTATGGAATTTGCCCCCAAGACTAAGGAAAGCCACTGAGGCTGGGCATGTATCAGTGATGTCTCCAAATGGAGGCGTAGTGTAGAGGCCATTGCACGAAGCTGTGAAGTTGAAGCCTGAATTGCCTTGGAGATCCCAAGATGTTAGAGATGCCAGAGCCGTGGGAACCTACCGAGGAGAGCTGCTAACAGTCAGTAGAACCAGCCCAAGAGAAAGAAGTGCGTTGCAGTCAGAAAAGCTGAAAGGGGTTGGAGAGCTGAAGAGCATTTTGACATCAGACATGGAGTTAGAGTTTGCTCAGCTGGTTTTCAGTCTTGTTTTTGTCCAGTATTGTTGTGGAATAGTCCTTTTGTACACTTTGAAGATGTGCCACTTTGATTTGTTTAATAAAAAGCTAATGGCCAATAGCTAGGCAGGATCTGGGGGGCAGAGTGGACTTTGGGAAGATGGAGATGCCATGAGACACAGAGCATGCAGGATGGGCAATATGGAGATGAGGTAATAAAGCCACAAGTCAGAAAGTAAATTAATAAAAATAGGTTAATTTAAGTTATAAGAGCTTAGAACAAGTCTAAGCTACCAGCCAAGCTTTCATAATTAATAATAAGTCTCTAATCCCAGCATTTGGAAGGTGAAGGCAGAATTAGGAATTCAAGGTCGTTAGGAATTCAAAGTCATCCTCCACTAGAATGGGAGTTCAAGGCTAAAAGAAGCCCCTGTCTCAATTCCCAACCTCCACCACAAAAGAAACATTTGATATTACAAATTTTGCCAAACACTGGGATAAGGTGAACAATAACAGCTTTGCGGGATGTGGTGGCTCTGGTCTGTAATCCCCGCACAAGGGAGGTAGGTACAGGATTACAGCAAGTTCGAAGCCAGCTTTGGCTACATACAGAGTTCCAGGTCAATTAGAGCTACACAGTAAAACTCTGTCTTAAAACAACCATAAAGAGCCGGGCGTTGGTGGCGCACGCCTTTAATCCCAGCACTCGGGAGGCAGAGGCAGGTGGATCTCTGTGAGTTCGAGACCAGCCTGGTCTACAAGAGCTAGTTCCAGGACAGCCTCCAAAGCCACAGAGAAACCCTGTCTCGAAAAACAAAAACAAACAAACAAACAAACAAAAAATTATTCGCAGCACTGTCAGATCGAGGCCAGCCTCGAGTTTGTTCCACAATAGCCAGCGCTACACAGAGAAACCCTGTCGTAAAAATCCAACAAAAAACCCAAAGGAAAAGGTGATTTGTTCAGGGCTGTTATTACAAGGGGCTTACAGTGTAACCTTTACCAAACTATCAGCAATCACATTCTGGGCAACCTAAAATAAAATTCTAAGACTCCGGAACCTATAGCCCCACCGTCTCAGCAAAAATAGCTGTTACTGCATTCTGGAGCAAGTCTGGCCACGCAATGCTCTGTGGGACTTGTAGTTTTCTCAGAGAAGACAAGGGCGCATTGCATGGCGGGAGTCCTCTCAGGACAACCAGTCCCGGAAGTCGTGAGGCGCCGGCGCAGTGTTCTCTTCCGCAAGCGCGGGAGTCTCGGTTTACGGGTGGCGCCGTTGTCGCTGGCTTGTTTTCTTGGGCCGCTTGGCCTTTTGTGGTGGCGTGGCTTCCCGCGTGGAGGTAGCGGACGGCCGCAGCGGAGGGGTTGCCGCCACCCGGGGCTGTCTGTAGGAGGGGTGCAAGGGTCCTCTCGGTCTCTGGAGCCGGCGCTTCCCCTCGTCGCAGTCGCAGTGCCTACCGAGAGGATGAGCTCGGCCCGGGACACTGATTTCGAGAAGCAGCATCTCTGGATGTACCTGCAGGCTCTGGGCTTAGATCCGAGCCCGGGCGTCACTGTCGGCGGGAAGATGGTGTCTCACGCGCACCTTGGAGAGTAAGGAGACCAGGGCGGGGGCTCGGTCCCGGGTGGCCGGTTACTGGCGGCAAAACCCCGCGGCTGCGAGCCTGTGGCTGGGACTGTTCGTCACCATTGTAAGGCGGGGAGCGCCTTAGGAGTGCCCTGCTGTTGGGGGCAAAACCGCGGGGCTAGCTAAACCCTGCCTTTGTGGTCTGCAGTTGGTGGGAGGCTCGGGCCAACTATCATAAGTAGTATTATAAGTAGTTAACTATGGGTTTAACTTCGAGTCGGGGGAACCAAAACATGTTACAGTGTTACAGCTAACAACAACAGCAAAAATATCGTGGCATATTAGAATGAAAAAGCAAAAGCCGCTACCCCCTCCCCTTTTGCCATCACTGTTATTGTTGAGGCACAAAACGAAATACTTTGTATTTGTGTACTTTAGACCTGGGCTTCTTAGACTTCTGGTTCCAGACATTTTTTTTCCCGCTTTGGAACATTTTTTTTAAATGATTCTTTTTCATCTTTTATGTGCATTGGTGTTTTGTATGCCTATGTGAAGGTGTAAGATTCCCCTGCAACCGGAGTTACGAAGTTGTGAACTGCTCTGTGGGTGCTGGCAATTGAGCCAGAGTCTCATTTACTCCAGAGTCTTGGAAGTTCATTTAGTGGTCGTGTGTGTGTGTGTGTGTGTGTGTGTGTGTGTGTGTGTGTGTGTGTGTGTGTGTGTGTGTGTGTGTGTGTGTGTGTGTAAAACTCCAGAGTCTTGGAAGTTCATTTAGTGGTCGTGTGTGTGTGTGTGTGTGTGTGTGTGTGTGTGTGTGTGTGTGTGTGTGTAAAACTCCAGACGGTAACAGAGAAACACAGACAGCACTTTAAAATCAGGCATTCCAAAGGTGATGGTACATATCTGTAATCCATAATCCCAACGCTTGGGAGGCAGAATTGCTGCAGGGTCGACGCCAGCCTAGTCTAAGGACAGCCATGGCTACATAGTGAGAGTTTGTCTCAACACTCATGTCTCATCATTAGTTGGAAGACATGCTATGTTTGATACTTAAAGCTCGTGCCACTGTAAAAGCAGGGATCTGTATAGTAACAACATGGCCATTACAACATTCAGTAGTATGTTTCAGGTAGCTGTTGGGGTGAGTGTTGGCATGCACAGCCCAGAGTGTATGCATGTTGTTGTTTGGGACCAAGGCAGTGGAGCTATTACATGATGCAACATGGGCAAGCATCACAGAAACACTTCTGACTTACCACCAGATGCATGTTCAGAAACTTACTGTTGCATTTTCCAGGACCCTCACATTCAGTTATGCTACCCTAATAGGGTGTTGCAACTTGAAATTTCCAGAAACAGGCCTGCAGGCAGTCTCCCTCATGTTTCTCATGAAGGACAAGAAGAACTTGGGATACATTGGTTATCTTCCGCTTGCCCCTATCTAATTGTTTCATCTTGTTTTCTTTTTTCTATTTTTTTCGTCTTTTTCGAAACAGGGTCTCAATATGTATATGTTGCTCTGGCTGTCCTGGATCTCACTATGTAGACCAGGCTGACCTTGAACTCACAGAGTTCCTGCCTTCAAGTGCTGTGACTAAAGGTGTGAGCTACTACTCCCAGTTTTGTTTCTTTTGTTTTTCGAGACAGGGTTTCTCTGTGGCTTTGGAGGCTGTCCTGAAACTAGCTCTTGTAGACCAGGCTGGTCTCGAACTCACAGAGATCCGCCTGCCTCTGCCTCCCTAGTGCTGGGAGTGCTGGGATTAAAGGCGAGCATCACCAACACACGGCTCCAGTTTTGTTTCTTGAGACAGTGTCTTATTCCACAGTTGTCCTTGTGCTTGGGGTGGTCTTCTTGAACCCGGTTCCTCACCAAGAGCAGTCTGTACTCTTGACTGCTGAGCCATCTCTCCAGCCCAGGTTTTTTTTCCCCTTGAAACAGGGTTCTTTGTGTAGCCTTGGCTGTCTTATAGACAAGGATGACCTCAAACTCTGTTTCTGTCTCCTGAATGCTGGGGTTTAAAGGTGTGGGCTACTACAGAATGGCATTTCTCAATCTTTAAAAAACATCTCTCTCTCTCTCTCTCTCTCTCTCTCCCCCTCTCCCCCCCCAACACACACACAGAGTCGATTCTCATGTGGGTCCCAGGAATAGAACTCCGGTAGTCAGGCTTGGTGGTAAGCACCTTTACTTGCTGAGCCATCTCGAACAGACTTCTAAACAAAGCACTACATATGCTAATAGTAGTAACTTCTAAACAGTTACCAAACCAAATTACAACTTCTTTGAGGGCTAATATTGCATCACATTTATTTAAAAACAGTTAACAAATTTTTTTCACATCTGTGGCAAACTTTGTAATTCTGTGTTTGTAGTTTGTGTTGACATATATTTGTGAAACCACTGTTGTTATAAATTTGAACATGCTGAACTGACCCAGTTGTTCTAGGCCAAGACTGCATTTAGAAAGTCTCATTAGTTTTGCCAAGGAGTAGAACAGAGGGGAAGCAGAGTTGCATAGTTATCTACATCTGAATAAATTATAAATTGACGGTTGGAATGAAAAGAGAGGTGATGTATGTGTTCATTCAGCAGATATTTGTTGAATGCAGTATCCCACCTGGCATATTTTGAGAAGGGACTTTTTTTTTAGCATCTGTAGATTAAACTTTTGTATATATAACAAGGACAATCAAATTACTAAAATAATCTTAAGAAAACAGTATAGTACTTTGAAGAATTCAGGATAAATTGTTCCCTGTAAAAGGCATAAAATAATGTTGGACAAATACCAAGTTCTCAAAAATGTTAGCTATTGTTACTGTTACTTAGTAAATGTCAATCAGTACCATCTTTATCCCATCAGGGCATGCCTTGCCATTAATTAGCTTTTACATCCCTTTTTGTTTAATATTTTATAGCAATAAAGCAAAAGGGCTAGTTTTCTATTTGGATCTCTATTTTCAGAATCAGAAAATAAAAGCTTGTATGTTTTTTTCTTAATGGAGTGTAACATGTACCAGAATGAGAAAAACTAATTTGCCTTGACCTCTTGAAGAGAATGAAAAAATGCCAATTTTGAGTGCAATGTTTAGACAGTTTTTGATGTTGTATAGCTTTATTAATTGTCTTATAATTGTTTTCCCATTCTAAACCACTAGGAACATGTTTGACAAACTGAACCGTGATGCCTTTTATATAGTTTCTTATTTTTTGTTTCAAACACTGGATGGATCTCTTGTCAAAGAAGTTTTCAGGTAGGAAAAAAGTTATTTCATTTTCTTCTTTTAGTCATTTTCAGATTTGAAAATAGACTATTTTTTTATGTAAGCCCGAATTCTAGCTTTGGACATTATCTTGTCTTAAATGAATGATAAAATTCAGGTGTGAGCCTTAAAAATGTATGCTTAGCCTTTTGTAGCTGTCTGAGTGCTTGGGTTGTGTGTGTGTGCATGGATATGCTTATCTTAATTGTATATTTCATAAATACAGATTTTGTTCCTGGTGTTCTTAATAGTCTTTCTGATGTGAGGATTGAGACAGGTCTCACTGTGTCACTCTGGCTAACCTGTGTAGACCAGTTTAGATCCACCTGCCTCTAGTTCTGGGATTTAAAATTTGTGCTACCCACCACATCAACTTCATGGTCTTAGGCCTAAACATTAATGGGTTAATATGTGCTTATTTTCTCTCTCTCTCTCTCTCTCTCTCTCTCTCTCTCTCTCTCTCTCTTTTTTTTTTGTTTTTGTTTTTTTTTTTTTGTTTGTTTGTTTTTTTGAGACAGGGTTTCTCTGTGTAGCTTTGGAGCCTATCCTGGCACTCGCTCTGGAGAACAGGCTGGCCTGGAACTCACAGAGATCCTCCTGCCTCTGCCTCCCGAGTGCTGGGATTAAAGGTGTGCGCCACGCCCAGCTTATTTTTTTCTCTATAAAATTTTTATTTTGGGGCATTAGAGAGATGGTTGTGATTAAGCTTACTGGCTGCTCTTCCAGAGGACCTGGGTTTGATTCTCAACACCCACGTGTTGGTTCACAACCATCAGTTCTAGGGTATCATACTTTTCTGGTCTCTGAAGGTACCAGGTGTGGAAAATGGTGTATAGATATACCTGCAAGCAAAACAACAGTACACATAAATATAAACAAGTTTTTTTTTTTGAGACCAGAATCTCAATTATGTGGTTCTGGTTACCTGGAATCTGTTAGGTTGAACTCTCTGGCTGTCCTGGAACTAGCTCTATAGACCAGGCTGGCCTTGAAATGACAGACATTCATGTGCCTCTGCTCCCATAGGTTCATATATGATAGGATTAGAAGGGTTTAGCCAGGTGTGGGGGTGTACACCTTTGATCCTAGCACTCGGGAAGCAGAGGCAGGCAGATCTCTGTGAGTTTGTAACCAGCCTGGTCTCCAGAGTGAGTTCTAGGATAGGCTCCAAAGCTACAGAGTAAACCTGTCTTAAAAAAAAGAAAAGAAAAGGAAGAAAAGAAGGAAAGGAAGGAAGGAAGGAAGGAAGGAAGGAAGGAAAAGAAAAAAGATGTTGTACGAGTGCAAACAGTTTGATTCTTTTTTGGGTCTCTCTGTAGCCATGGTTAGCCTGGAACTACGAGAGATCCTCCTGCCTCTGCCTCCCTACTGCAGGGCATGCACTACCACATTGGGCTAAAAAGCTTGAATCTTTGGATAAATATTTATGCCCCAATAAATAATTGGGCAAAAAGAGGTTATGGAGGGACTAATAGGTAAATTGTAAAGTTATTTATTTTTCTTTTTAATACGTAGTGTCTCACATTACCTCTGGCTGGTCTTATACTCTATCTGGATTGTAACTCAGAGCTCCACGTGCCTCTGCCTCTCCAGTACTAGGATTAAAGGTTTACACCAAGACTAGCTTACTTTTTGGTAAATCTCTATAATAATATATGATTATGTATAACAAACTGAACTCAACTTACAAATGTTAACTTCAGAAAAAGAACTATTTTCTCTTAGAGTGCATTCAGTTGAGTTTAAGAACACTAATTTAATTCATTTTGCTTTAATGTTTCTACTGTGGAGAATAAATTTCATGTCTTTTAAATTTTGCTAAGTTTGATTTTTTGGGAGGGTTCAATAGTCTGCTTTTATGTTTTTTAAGAGATTGCTGGCCTCCATTTAACCAAAAACGTGACACGGAATTCCGGAAACATTGCTGTGAATGGTTAAAAGAGATTTCTGTAAGTATAAATTTTTTTTTTTTTGATAGAAGATTCATCCTTGAAGAAGGGTCAGGAGTGCCTGTAATCCCGTACTTGAGAGGCAGAGGCTGGAGGATCCAACGAAGCTTAAGGCCAACCTGGTGGTCTTTGTGTTGGGTTCCAGGCCAGCCAGGGTGATATAGTGTAACTGTCTTACAAAAATAAACAACAACAAAAATCCCTTAAAGTTGAGGATATAGCTCAGTGGGCTACTTGCCTAGCATGTGTAAGCCTTGTGTTCCATCAATAGCACTGTAACAAAACCATCCAAACCAAACCAAGAACAACTGCTAAACTACATTATTCTTTTTGTAAAATGAAGCCTCTGTTGTGTCTGTGTAGGCCAGAGATTGATTTTGTATGTTTAGATGTCTAACTTGATCCGAGTGCTGGGATCAAAGGCTTGCAACACCAACACCCAGCCATGGAATCTGAGAATTTTAATTTATCTACTGGGCCATCTCCTTAGCCCCCAACATGAAATCTTTTTTCTGAGAGACAGGTTTCACTATGTAGCTCTGGCTGGCCTAGAACTGATATGTAGATTAGGCTGGTCTCAAGCAAGCTCTCAGAGATCTGTCTACCTGGCTTCGCCTGAGTGCTCAGGTTAAAGGCCTTTATTTCCCTCCCTAGCACTGGAATTATGTGTGTAACACTGTACCTGGCTTTCTTAGGTTTTAATAATGGTAGGAGAGTGGGCTGAGGTAGTAGCTGGTTGAAGCTTTATGTTTTCTATTTTCCCTTCTGCTATGGAAATTGAGCTTTCTAAGTCACTGTGCTGTGAAGGGGGAATGCTGTACCTGGCTTTCTTAGGTTTTAATAATGGTAGGAGAGTGGGCTGAGGTAGTAGCTGGTTGAAGCTTTATGTTTTCTATTTTCCCTTCTGCTATGGAAATTGAGCTTTCTAAGTCACTGTGCTGTGAAGGGGGAATGCTGATGGTTTACTGTCCTACAGTGAAGAGCTCATGTGTGGCCCACTGCAAGATTATCACAGACCCTTTAAAAAGATAGAGCAATGGGGCTGGAGGGCTGGCTCAGTGGTTAAGAGCACTGGCTGCTCTTTCAGAGAACCCAGGTTTGATTCTCAGCACCCACCTGGCAGCCCACAAGCACCAGTTCCAGTAAACTCCAGTTGTAGGGCATCTGATGTCCTCTTCTGGCCCTACCTCCCAGTGTAAGTACCAGGTACACAGACATACATGAAGGCAAAACACCCACACATAAAATAATAAAATTTTTAAAAAGTAGTGATTAAAATTGTGACAGTTACTGTTGGTTGAATCATCTCATTTATGTCTTCTCCTAGGCTGAATGTGGAAGTGGTTTTCCTCAAGTTGTTGGTTCACTGTTTCTTTTTCCTGGTGGTCCTAAGTTTATTCATCTGATGTATCATTTTGCAAGATTTGTTGCAATCAAATATATTAAAACAAAATCTAATGGTAAGTTACTCATACTTTGTTTTTCAAGATAGGGTTTCTCTGTATAGCTTGGCTGGCCTGGAACTCGCTTTGTAGACCAGGCTGGCCTTGAACTTACAGAGATCTACCTGCCTCTGTCTCCCAATTGCTGGGATTAAAGGCCTGGGCAACCACTGCCTGGTGCCTTTTTTTCTTTCTTTCTTTTTTTTCCCTGAGATAGGATTTCTCTGTGACTTTGGCAGCTGTCCTGGAACCAGCTCTTGTAGACCAGACTGGTCTTGAACTCACAGAGATCTGCCTGCCTCTGCCTCCCGAGTACTGGGATTAAACGAGTGTGTCACCACTGCCCAGCCTGTTTTTATTCTTGAATTGTTACTGTTCATGATTTGAAATCAAGATCAAATTAAGTTAAACCATTCATTTGCCTGAAAAATCAAATGGTTAATATTTTACTCACCTATGGTTGAAACCTCATAATGAGCCTGTTAATATTTATGTTACTCTAGTATGTTCTGTTGCAGGGATTAGGGTACCTTTCCATAGGAAGGTTAGATAAATATTTTAGGCTTTAGGGATCACATAATTTGCTTTAACAACCTGTTTGAAATACAGAACTGCCAGCATGGTGGCATATAGGTATAATCCTAGCACTTGGAAGTTGAGGCAGGATGAACAAACATGTAAGCTAACCTATGCTATACAGCAAGTTCCAGGCAAACCTGCACTACCTAGTGAGAACCTGCCTTTAAAAAAAGTGTAGAAATCCATTCTTACCTTGCTTGGCTTAAAAAGAGCCATTGAGACAAATCAGGTCTCTAATCCAGTGTGGTGAATATTGTTAGAAGTTTAGTTCAGTAATTGGCATTGGGCAATAATTTTTATTTCAAATTTTTTAATTCATTGGTTCATAAAAATCAAATAAATGAATTCTTACAGTTAATAAAAGTGAGTAGTACTTATAGTTTATTAACTATGGTGCTGTTTTATTTCTGCTCACAAATATGGACAGGTACAAGGCAAAAGTGCTGAAGTACTGACCCCTGCCTGTCTTCTGATTTCCTGACAATGTCCTGTTTATTCAAGTCATTTAGTACACACTGTTAAAAATAAGAATGTGAGAACTCACCCTGTTCTTTAATTTTGACCCCCCCCTTTTTTTTTCTTTGATTCAGGACCTCTCTACCTAACTCTGGCTGTCCTGGAACTCACTATGTAGATCAGGTTGGCCTCAAACTCAGAGTTTCCTGTCTCTGCCTCCAGAGTGCTGGGACTAAGTGTGCAGGACCAGGCCTGGCAATTTTGATGTTTTCAGTTGTATAAGCAACAGCGTAATGAGTTCCTCTCTTCCCTCCCTTCTTTTACCCTTCTTATACCTTCCCTTTCTTCTTTTCTAGTCTCAGTCTCTCTTGTACTAGGATTACAGATATGTGCCACTTTGACCAGCAATTTTTTAAAAAAAAGAAAAAAAAAAAGAGTCAAAACAGGCTGGAGAGATGGCTCAGCCATTAAAGGCTTGACTCACAACTCAAAATATTAAAAAACCATATACACATGTGGACAAGCAGGCATCCACACATACACACATTTAAATAAATAAATAGATCTAGGAATGGCAATTCATGTGTATAATCATCTAAGTTCTAGAAGGCTGAGGCAGGAGGATCTCAAGTTGAGGGCCTACTTGTGGTGCATAGTGAGTTTAGGCCTCCTTCATGGGTGACATAGGAGACCGCATATGGTGTTGCAATACATGGTTTTAATTCTAACAGTTGGGAGGCTGAGTCAGGAAGATTGCTAGTTTGAGGCCATCCTAGGGACACAATGTAAATTCTAGGCCAGCTTGTGCTCATAGTGAGACTGTTTAAAAAACACTACCCAAACCAAATTAAAAAAATGAACGAAGCTCATAAATGTCGATATAGCCCTGGTTTTGGATCTTTTTTCCACTTGGATATCATTGGGTATCAGTTGATAGACCTTTCTACTTTTTTTCTAGAACTGCTTTTTATTATACTGAACAAATCACCCTAAATTGCTTACCCAGCCTATTGCTGAGAGGCATTTGGCTATCCTTTATAAGAACAGTGCTACAACCCAAACTAGATATGTGTGCATTTGCCTGCTATTTCTAGGCATGATGTTTTCAAACATCTATGATCAAACTTTATAAATACTTACATATTTTAAATTTAATGCAACATTAACATTGTGACAATTTTTCTGTAAATAGATAATTTGTACTATTACATGTAATCCAAGCTATTTTACATAAAATATATATGTTTGGATTTTTCATTGTTTTGTTTGGAGTAATCTTGGCTGGTCTTAGTCTCCCTTTGTGGCCAAGGCTGGCCTTAATCTCCTGATCCTCCTGCCCCTATCTGCCAACTACTGGGATCATATGTATACACCACCATGCCCAGCTAAGTATTTAGATTTAATAAGAATTTATTTTGTATTTGGACTTCTGAATTCAACTTCTGATTTAAAGTAATTTTAGTCAAGATTTTCAATGTCTAGGTGCTTTCTGAATTCAGTGAACTAATTTCCTTCATGTAATTAGATATTGTGGAGGTTTCTGTGCAGCATGCTAGGATGTGGATATGTTGTCTTTTTGTTTGTTTGTTTTTTCGAGACAGGGTTTTTCTGTGTAACAATCTTGACTATCCTGGAACTCATGTTGGAGACCAGGCTGGCCTTGAACTCACAGAGGTCACCTGTCTCTATCTCCTGAGTGCTGGGATTAAAGGTACCAACTACCACCTCCCAGCTGGGTAAGTTGTTTTAAGTGTAGTATGGAGACCCTGCCTGGGAGAATATCCTTATCTTTATTGTTGATCTGTCTTTACAGTAGGACTTATAGATAAAAATCTGACCTGTGATATGGATTCTCCTTCATTGGTCATCAGTAACAAAGTGAAGAGTTGCTTAAAAAATGACAGGTTTTATTTTATTTTATTTTATTTTTCCTCTTGTTTGTCTTGCTGGAAAGATGAGCTCATGTGATGTTATCTGTGATCTTGTCTTCCATATAGATTC
Organism: Cricetulus griseus; assembly: GCF_003668045.3. Classification (NCBI taxonomy): domain Eukaryota; kingdom Metazoa; phylum Chordata; class Mammalia; order Rodentia; family Cricetidae; genus Cricetulus; species Cricetulus griseus. Next base: position 61,276,651 of record NC_048595.1, read on the forward strand.
TCTACGTATTGCAGAAACATTTAATGCAAAGCCACAAGATATGCACAAGTGCCTTGCCAGATGCCATGTAGCACGTAACAGATTTTTACAGATTTTGCAAAGAGAACATTATGTTATCCAAAAATACCAGGAAAATGCACAGTAAGTAATACTTTAAAGTTAGAAAAGTTTTCTTTTAAATAAATACCAGTATAAACAAGCCTAGAAATAACCTATGCCTACTTCAAATTCTTGGTTATTAATTAATATTGCATTTTAATTATACAAACTTTAAAATTATTATTTTATGTGTTTGGATGCTTTGCCTACATATGTCTGTACATCACATGTACCTGGTGCCCACAGGTCAGAAGAGGGTGTTTTTTTGTTTTTTTTTTTTCCTCCTCGTTTTTTCCAGACAGGGTTTCTCTGTGTAGCTTTTGGAGCCTATCCTGGCACTCGTTCTGGAGACCAGGCTGGCCTCGAACTCACAGAGATCCGCCTGCCTCTGCCTCCCGAGTGCTGGGATTAAAGGTGTGCGCCACCAACGCCCAGCCAGAAGAGGGTGTTTGATGTCCTTGGAAGTAGAGTTACAGACAGTTGTGAGCTGGAAATTGTCCATGAAGGGCAGCAAGTCCTCTCAGTTGCTTAGCCATCTCTTTGGTCCTGGGGTTGTATTTTTGAGTTCTAATTGTACTATTCATTCTGTAATTTTTTTCATGTTTCCATTATGTATTTAATGTTTATTTCATAGTTTGAATAAATATTTTATACCTCCTAACAAGTACTCCATATTAGTCATTTTATAGTAGAATACTAATCTATCTATCTATCTATCTATCTATCTATCTATCTATCTATCTATCTATCTTATCTATCTTTGAGAGGGTCTCACCATGAAGACATGGCTGACTTGGACCTTGCCATGTAGACCAGGCTAGCATTGAATTGTGTTCTTCTTCTATATTGTATATATAAATACTGCAAATGGGCACACTCCGGTTTGTAGTATTTATATGTGTATTTATCTACTCAACAAATCTTTTTTTGGGTGTACTGGTGTCACAGCATGAAATGAGACAGGTAACTGCCACAGAATAGTTTGTCCCTTTACCTTTACATATAAAATAAACTTACTTGTATTGTGTGTACACTCCATATTGTGCAAGTGGAATTAAGAGGACAACTTTTTTTAAAATTTATTTTTGTGCATTGGTGTTTTGCCATGGGTGTTGGGTCCCCTGGAACTGGAATTACAGACAGTTGTGAGCTGTCATGTGGGTGCTGGGAATTGAACCCAGGTCCTCTGAAAGAGCACTCTGTGTTCTTAACCACTGAGCCATCTGTCCAGTCCTTAAGAGGACAACTTTTGAAAGTTGATTTTCACTTACTGCTGTATGGTCTGGGGATTGAATTTAGGATGTCAGGTTTGGAGGCAAGTGCTTTTCCCCACTGACTCATCTTGTCAGTTCCTTTCAAATATTATAGTTAAGAAAAGAGAAAATAAACAAATGGGCTATACCAGTTCATTGTAATTGAAATGTTCTTTTCTGTTTTGTCTTGCAGTCTGTCTATTAAGCAAGTACGAAATTTGAGATCAGAATGCATGGTCTTACAAAACCAAATTAAAAGGCAAGTGACTTTTAGAGCTGGACTTTACCTTACACAATATTTAGATCTTGAATTTTACGAGTGATGAAACTACTAAAAATAGAAATAGAATAAATGCCAGGACTAGAGCATTTTTTCTCTCACTTTTAATAAAGTTCTCCAAAATCAGTATTAATGCTTTTAGTTTGAGTTCTTTTTGTTTGGCGACAGGATTCTTACAGTGTATGTAGGTAACCCTGTCTGGTCTGGGACTTTATATAGATCAGGCTAGCCTTGAACTCAGAGATCTGTTTGTCTTTGCCAACTGAACATTAGGATTAAAGGCATGTATTACTAAACCCAGATGAGTACTAATTTTTTTTTTATTTTTAACTGAAATGCTTGTTAGTAGATTTGTTAGCAGATTTCTTAGAATGTAAAATAACCATGTGAATTTCTTATGACTAATTCAGTTGTTTAATTTTTTTTATTAGAATGGACCCTTGTGATGATCAGAGTAATATACAAGAGAAAATTCAAAAGGTAAGATACATTTTTTAATAGCAGAGAATCTGTCTATTGTGGAAGTCTTTATAGATTATTGATGTTAGCATTTTCTGTGTCAGTATATTTCAGAAACCGGACAATGTAATCCCAAGTGAGAAGCAGCAACAAAGAACATATATAACAACTTTAATTTTGTTTAAAAATATAATTTATGTATATACATAACTACATACCTGAATTAACAGAATGTTAATAGTAGGGCATTGGTGGAAAGGTTTTGTTTTCTGTGTTTTCTAAGTTTTCTGTAATGAGCCTTAGCGTATGAGGGCAAAATGTTACTTCAAAAAGCATAAGGAAGAGCTGGAGAGATGGCTCAAAAGTTAAGAGCACTGGCTGCTCTTTTGGAGGACCCAGGTTTGGTTTCTAGCACCCATACAGCCCCTCACAGTTACCTGTAACTCCAGTCCCAGGAGATCTGATTTCGTTTTCTGGCCTTAGCTAGCTGTGCATGAATCTGGGAAATGGACGTATGTGAAGGCAAAACACTCAGACACATAAAATAGTAATAAAAAAATGTTAAAAAAAAAACCCACGTCATTGTTTTCAAAGGAAACTAAGTTCATAATGTTTACACTTATTTTACCTTCACTGTGAAAAGGCTGTGACTTGCTCACTTGCTTTTGTGAGTTTTTCTCTGCCTGAATTCTGCTTATTTATTTCATCTTTCATCTCTCTCTCTGTCTCTCTGTCTCTCCTTCTCCCCCCCTCTCTTTTGAGACAGAGTCTGGATCCATAGCTGTGGCTGTCTTGGAAGTCAGTATGTAGATCCAACTGGCCTAGATCTCATAGAGATATGTCTGCCTCTGCCTCCTGAGTACTTAAAGGCATGTGCAACCACCATACCCGGCATTTGTTTTCTTCATTTTTGAGCTTGCCATAGGTAGTACAATTCTTGAATGGTAGTATAAAGATTTCTTAAGCTTGTTTGAAAATTATATAAGCTGTATTTTTCCTAAGAAATTCTTTAGGTCAGCTGTGATAGTACGAGTCTTTAATCCTAGCACTCAAGAGACAGAGGCCGCCTGATCTCTTAGTTGGAGGCTAGTGTTCTTTGCTAGCCAAGGTTATGTAGTGAGACCCTGTCTCAAGTCCCCAAAAAAGAAAAAATAAAATTCAAGAAAAATGTTTTTTCAAGCTCCTTTGGATATCAATACTTTAAACAGTTAGAATACAGTCACTTAATTTACTTTTCAGCTCTATTTCTTTTGTTAGTAGGGGTGAACTAATATTTATGCCGTTCTCTAAGAGTACATATATGTTATATATTTTTTCTTTTTTTATTTCATATATGTTACATTTTATGTTTTGTTTTCAAAGGTTCGGTTTTTGTGGACTTCAGTGAATGAGACACTCAAATTTTTGGAAAAGGAGAGAGAAGTTGTTAGTTCAGTCTTCAGTCTTGTTAACCAGTGTGTTTTGGATGGAACTAATGTTGCTATTAATATTCCAAGGCTCTTGCTTGACAGAATTGAGGAGCAGATATGCCAGGTAAACTTTGCTGTTAAGGAAATGTGTTAAAAGAGTGTCACTGCTTCTTAAACATTTCTTTTCAACTGAGTGATTTCCCACTGCTTCCAGCATTTGTGTTCTTTATTATCTCTAGTGAAGCCTTCATAAAGGTCCTGGCAAAGGTGTGTGCATTTGTATCCATTTGCTTTTCTTATGTCTTCGTCATTGCAGTTTTGTATAGTATAGAGAGCTTAAGACTGCTTAGTATGAAGATAGTACTGTTTTGGTTCTCTCTCTCTCTCTCTCTCTCTCTCTCTCTCTTGCTCTCTCTCTGTGTGTGTGTGTGTGTGCGCGCGCGCGCGCGCATGTGCGCATATATCTGCATGGGTACATGTGGGTGGTGATTGATTTATTCCCTAAGGTAATGTTATTTAATAGTAAAAATCATAAATATGTAACAGTTTATTACTATAAGAACCTACAGATCTTTGCTATTTTTGCCCCTTCTGAATATTTAGTTGCAGATGGGAAATGTTTATGAGGCTGGAAAATTGAACCTCTTAACAATTATTCAGTTGTTAAATGAAGTCTTGAAAGTAATGAAATATGAACATTGTAAGACTGGCCAAGCAAGATTGACAATAGACCTTCCTTACCTTGAAAAAGAAACCAAATTTCAGAGGGAAAGATTGTCAGATATGAAACATATGAGGTATGCAGAAAGATCTTTTGTTATTTTACTATGGGGTGAATAGGGAGGTTTTCCCAGCAGTAGTTGTGTGTAATTCTTCAGTTTTGTCAAGAGTCTTATGTGATAAATTTCCAGAGAAAAATATGAGGTAAAGGGACAAATAATATAGTTACTTTCTTGTTTGGAATAAATTATTTGCCTTATGATAATTCTTTTTGTTTTTGGGATAGAATCTCACTTTTTAGCCCTGGCTGGCTTGGAACTCACCATGTAGAACAGGTTAACCTTGATCTCATACATGGCTTTACATGCCTGTAATCCTAGTACTTGGGAGGTTGAGACATGAGGATTGTGAGTTTGGGGCCAACTTGTTCTATAAAGTGAGATTCCCCTGAAAACTGAGCATGACAAAAGTTCTCATTTGAGTAGGGAGACCATG